>NC_069510.1:154715151-154725151 GCF_027579735.1 Bombina bombina | reverse complement strand
AGTGTTTTTATGTGTGTGTGTGTGTGTGTGTGTATGTGTGTGTAGTGTGTGTGTATAGTCTCTGGGTTTGTGTAGTGTTTTTATGTGTATGTGTGTGTAGTGTGTGTGTAGTGTGTGTGTATAGTCTCTGGGTTTGTGTAGTGTTTTTATGTGTGTGTGTATGTGTGTGTAGTGTGTGTGTATAGTCTCTGGGTTTGTGTAGTGTTTTTATGTGTGTGTGTAGTGTGTGTGTAGTGTGTGTGTATAGTCTCTGGGTTTGTGTAGTGTTTTTATGTGTGTGTGTATGTGTGTGTAGTGTGTGTGTATAGTCTCTGGGTTTGTGTAGTGTTTTTATGTGTGTGTGTATGTGTGTGTAGTGTGTGTGTATAGTTTCTGGGTTTGTGTAGTGTTTTTATGTGTGTGTGTATGTGTGTAGTGTGTGTGTATGTAATCTGTTGGTTTGTGTAGTGTTTTTATGTGTGTGTGTATGTGTGTGTAGTGTGTATGTATAGTCTCTGGGTTTGTGCAGTGTTTTTATGTGTGTGTGTGTATGTGTGTGTAGTGTGTGTGTATAGTCTCTGGGTTTGTGTAGTGTTTTTATGTGTGTGTGTATGTGTGTGTAGTGTGTGTGTATAGTTTCTGGGTTTGTGTAGTGTTTTTATGTGTGTGTGTATGTGTGTAGTGTGTGTGTATGTAATCTGTTGGTTTGTGTAGTGTTTTTATGTGTGTGTGTATGTGTGTGTAGTGTGTGTGTATAGTCTCTGGGTTTGTGTAGTGTTTTTATGTGTGTGTGTATGTGTGTGTAGTGTGTGTGTATAGTCTCTAAGTTTGTGTAGTGTTTTTATGTGTGTGTGTATGTGTGTGTAGTGTGTGTGTATAGTCTCTGGGTTTGTGTAGTGTTTTTATGTGTATGTGTGTGTAGTGTGTGTGTAGTGTGTGTGTATAGTCTCTGGGTTTGTGTAGTGTTTTTATGTGTGTGTGTATGTGTGTGTAGTGTGTGTGTATAGTCTCTGGGTTTGTGTAGTGTTTTTATGTGTGTGTGTATGTGTGTGTAGTGTGTGTGTAGTGTGTGTGTGTATGTGTATGTGTGTGTAGTGTGTGTGTATGTAGTCTGTTGGTTTGTGTAGTGTTTTTATGTGTGTGTGTATGTGTGTGTAGTGTGTGTGTATAGTTTCTGGGTTTGTGTAGTGTTTTTATGTGTGTGTGTATGTGTGTAGTGTGTGTGTATGTAATCTGTTGGTTTGTGTAGTGTTTTTATGTGTGTGTGTATGTGTGTGTAGTGTGTATGTATAGTCTCTGGGTTTGTGCAGTGTTTTTATGTGTGTGTGTATGTGTGTGTAGTGTGTGTGTATAGTCTCTGGGTTTGTGTAGTGTTTTTATGTGTGTGTGTATGTGTGTGTAGTGTGTGTGTATAGTTTCTGGGTTTGTGTAGTGTTTTTATGTGTGTGTGTGTGTGTATGTGTGTAGTGTGTGTGTATGTAATCTGTTGGTTTGTGTAGTGTTTTTATGTGTGTGTGTATGTGTGTGTAGTGTGTGTGTATAGTCTCTGGGTTTGTGTAGTGTTTTTATGTGTGTGTGTATGTGTGTGTAGTGTGTGTGTATAGTCTCTGGGTTTGTGTAGTGTTTTTATGTGTGTGTGTATGTGTGTGTAGTGTGTGTGTATAGTCTCTGGGTTTGTGTAGTGTTTTTATGTGTGTGTGTGTATGTGTGTGTAGTGTGTGTGTATAGTTTCTGGGTTTGTGTAGTGTTTTTATGTGTGTGTGTATGTGTGTAGTGTGTGTGTATGTAATCTGTTGGTTTGTGTAGTGTTTTTATGTGTGTATGTGTATGTGTGTGTAGTGTGTGTGTATAGTCTCTGGGTTTGTGTAGTGTTTTTATGTGTGTGTGTATGTGTGTGTAGTGTGTGTGTATAGTCTCTGGGTTTGTGTAGTGTTTTTATGTGTGTGTGTGTGTGTGTATGTGTGTGTAGTGTGTGTGTATAGTTTCTGGGTTTGTGTAGTGTTTTTATGTGTGTGTGTATGTGTGTAGTGTGTGTGTATGTAATCTGTTGGTTTGTGTAGTGTTTTTATGTGTGTATGTGTATGTGTGTGTAGTGTGTGTGTATAGTCTCTGGGTTTGTGTAGTGTTTTTATGTGTGTGTGTGTATGTGTGTGTAGTGTGTGTGTATAGTCTCTGGGTTTGTGTAGTGTTTTTATGTGTGTGTGTATGTGTGTGTAGTGTGTGTATAGTTTCTGGGTAGTGTTTTTATGTGTGTGTGTATGTGTGTGTAGTGTGTGTGTATAGTCTCTGGGTTTGTGTAGTGTTTTTATGTGTGTGTGTGTGTGTGTATGTGTGTGTAGTGTGTGTGTATAGTCTCTGGGTTTGTGTAGTGTTTTTATGTGTGTGTATGTGTGTGTAGTGTGTGTATAGTCTCTGGGTTTGTGTAGTGTTTTTATGTGTATGTGTGTGTAGTGTGTGTGTATAGTCTCTGGGTTTGTGTAGTGTTTTTATGTGTGTGTATGTGTGTGTAGTGTGTGTGTATAGTCTCTGGGTTTGTGTAGTGTTTTATGTGTGTGTGTAGTGTGTGTGTAGTGTGTGTGTATAGTTTCTGGGTTTGTGTAGTGTTTTTATGTGTGTGTGTATGTGTGTGTAGTCTGTTGGTTTGTGTAGTGTTTTTATGTGTGTGTGTATGTGTGTGTAGTGTGTGTATAGTCTCTGGGTTTGTGTAGTGTTTTTATGTGTGTGTGTATGTGTGTGTAGTCTGTTGGTTTGTGTAGTGTTTTTATGTGTGTGTGTATGTGTGTGTAGTGTGTGTATAGTTTCTGGGTTTGTGTAGTGTTTTTATGTGTGTGTGTAGTGTGTGTGTAGTGTGTGTATAGTCTCTGGGTTTGTGTAGTGTTTTTATGTGTGTGTGTATGTGTGTGTGTGTGTGTGTATAGTCTCTGGGTTTGTGTAGTGTTTTTATGTGTGTGTGTGTGTGTGTGTATGTGTGTGTAGTGTGTGTGTATAGTCTCTGGGTTTGTGTAGTGTTTTTATGTGTATGTGTGTGTAGTGTGTGTGTAGTGTGTGTGTATAGTCTCTGGGTTTGTGTAGTGTTTTTATGTGTGTGTGTATGTGTGTGTAGTGTGTGTGTATAGTCTCTGGGTTTGTGTAGTGTTTTTATGTGTGTGTGTATGTGTGTGTAGTGTGTGTGTATAGTCTCTGGGTTTTTGTAGTGTTTTTATGTGTGTATGTATGTGTGTGTAGTGTGTGTGTATAGTCTCTGGGTTTGTGTAGTGTTTTTATGTGTGTGTGTATGTGTGTGTAGTGTGTGTGTATAGTCTCTGGGTTTGTGTAGTGTTTTTATGTGTGTGTGTGTATGTGTGTGTAGTGTGTATGTATAGTCTCTGGGTTTGTTCAGTGTTTTTATGTGTGTGTGTATGTGTGTGTAGTGTGTGTGTATAGTCTCTGGGTTTGTGTAGTGTTTTTATGTGTGTGTGTATGTGTGTGTAGTGTGTGTGTATAGTTTCTGGGTTTGTGTAGTGTTTTTATGTGTGTGTGTATGTGTGTAGTGTGTGTGTATGTAATCTGTTGGTTTGTGTAGTGTTTTTATGTGTGTGTGTATGTGTGTGTAGTGTGTATGTATAGTCTCTGGGTTTGTGCAGTGTTTTTATGTGTGTGTGTATGTGTGTGTAGTGTGTGTGTATAGTCTCTGGGTTTGTGTAGTGTTTTTATGTGTGTGTGTGTATGTGTGTGTAGTGTGTGTGTATAGTTTCTGGGTTTGTGTAGTGTTTTTATGTGTGTGTGTGTATGTGTGTAGTGTGTGTGTATGTAATCTGTTGGTTTGTGTAGTGTTTTTATGTGTGTGTGTATGTGTGTGTAGTGTGTGTGTGTATAGTCTCTGGGTTTGTGTAGTGTTTTTATGTGTGTGTGTATGTGTGTGTAGTGTGTGTGTATAGTCTCTGGGTTTGTGTAGTGTTTTTATGTGTGTGTGTATGTGTGTGTAGTGTGTGTGTATAGTCTCTGGGTTTGTGTAGTGTTTTTATGTGTGTGTGTGTGTATGTGTGTGTAGTGTGTGTGTATAGTTTCTGGGTTTGTGTAGTGTTTTTATGTGTGTGTGTATGTGTGTAGTGTGTGTGTATGTAATCTGTTGGTTTGTGTAGTGTTTTTATGTGTGTATGTGTATGTGTGTGTAGTGTGTGTGTGTATAGTCTCTGGGTTTGTGTAGTGTTTTTATGTGTGTGTGTATGTGTGTGTAGTGTGTGTGTATAGTCTCTGGGTTTGTGTAGTGTTTTTATGTGTGTGTGTATGTGTGTGTAGTGTGTGTATAGTTTCTGGGTTTGTGTAGTGTTTTTATGTGTGTGTGTATGTGTGTGTGTATGTGTGTGTGTATAGTCTCTGGGTTTGTGTAGTGTTTTTATGTTTGTGTGTGTGTATGTGTGTGTAGTGTGTGTGTATAGTCTCTGGGTTTGTGTAGTGTTTTTATGTGTGTGTGTATGTGTGTGTAGTGTGTGTGTATAGTCTCTGGGTTTGTGTAGTGTTTTTATGTGTGTGTGTATGTGTGTGTAGTGTGTGTATAGTTTCTGGGTTTGTGTAGTGTTTTTATGTGTGTGTGTATGTGTGTGTAGTGTGTGTATAGTTTCTGGGTTTGTGTAGTGTTTTTATGTGTGTGTGTATGTGTGTGTAGTGTGTGTGTATAGTCTCTGGGTTTGTGTAGTGTTTTTATGTGTGTGTGTGTGTATGTGTGTGTAGTGTGTGTGTATAGTCTCTGGGTTTGTGTAGTGTTTTTATGTGTGTGTATGTGTGTGTAGTGTGTGTATAGTCTCTGGGTTTGTGTAGTGTTTTTATGTGTATGTGTGTGTAGTGTGTGTGTATAGTCTCTGGGTTTGTGTAGTGTTTTTATGTGTGTGTATGTGTGTGTAGTGTGTGTGTATAGTCTCTGGGTTTGTGTAGTGTTTTATGTGTGTGTGTAGTGTGTGTGTAGTGTGTGTGTATAGTTTCTGGGTTTGTGTAGTGTTTTTATGTGTGTGTGTATGTGTGTGTAGTCTGTTGTTTTGTGTAGTGTTTTTATGTGTGTGTGTATGTGTGTGTAGTGTGTGTATAGTCTCTGGGTTTGTGTAGTGTTTTTATGTGTGTGTGTGTATGTGTGTGTAGTCTGTTGGTTTGTGTAGTGTTTTTATGTGTGTGTGTGTATGTGTGTGTAGTGTGTGTATAGTTTCTGGGTTTGTGTAGTGTTTTTATGTGTGTGTGTAGTGTGTGTGTAGTGTGTGTATAATCTCTGGGTTTGTGTAGTGTTTTTATGTGTGTGTGTATGTGTGTGTGTGTGTGTGTGTATAGTCTCTGGGTTTGTGTAGTGTTTTTATGTGTGTGTGTGTGTGTGTATGTGTGTGTAGTGTGTGTGTATAGTCTCTGGGTTTGTGTAGTGTTTTTATGTGTATGTGTGTGTAGTGTGTGTGTAGTGTGTGTGTATAGTCTCTGGGTTTGTGTAGTGTTTTTATGTGTGTGTGTATGTGTGTGTAGTGTGTGTGTATAGTCTCTGGGTTTGTGTAGTGTTTTTATGTGTGTGTGTATGTGTGTGTAGTGTGTGTGTATAGTCTCTGGGTTTGTGTAGTGTTTTTATGTGTGTGTGTATGTGTGTGTAGTGTGTGTGTATAGTCTCTGGGTTTGTGCAGTGTTTTTATGTGTGTGTGTATGTGTGTGTAGTGTGTGTGTATAGTCTCTGGGTTTGTGTAGTGTTTTTATGTCTGTGTGTATGTGTGTGTAGTGTGTGTGTATAGTTTCTGGGTTTGTGCAGTGTTTTTATGTGTGTGTGTATGTGTGTGTATAGTCTCTGGGTTTGTGCAGTGTTTTTATGTGTGTGTGTATGTGTGTGTAGTGTGTGTGTATAGTCTCTGGGTTTGTGCAGTGTTTTTATGTGTGTGTGTATGTGTGTGTAGTGTGTGTATGTGTGTGTAGTGTTTTTATGTGTGTGTGTATGTGTGTGTAGTGTGTGTGTATAGTCTCTGGGTTTGTGTAGTGTTTTTATGTGTGTGTGTGTGTGTGTGTGTAGTGTGTGTGTGTATAGTCTCTGGGTTTGTGTAGTGTTTTTATGTGTGTGTGTATGTGTGTGTAGTGTGTGTGTATAGTTTCTGGGTTTGTGTAGTGTTTTTATGTGTGTGTGTATGTGTGTGTAGTGTGTGTGTATAGTTTCTGGGTTTGTGCAGTGTTTTTATGTGTGTGTGTATGTGTGTGTATAGTCTCTGGGTTTGTGCAGTGTTTTTATGTGTGTGTGTATGTGTGTGTAGTGTGTGTGTATAGTCTCTGGGTTTGTGCAGTGTTTTTATGTGTGTGTGTATGTGTGTGTAGTGTGTGTGTATGTGTGTGTAGTGTTTTTATGTGTGTGTGTATGTGTGTGTAGTGTGTGTGTATAGTCTCTGGGTTTGTGTAGTGTTTTTATGTGTGTGTGTGTGTGTGTAGTGTGTGTGTGTATAGTCTCTGGGTTTGTGTAGTGTTTTTATGTGTGTGTGTATGTGTGTGTAGTGTGTGTGTATAGTTTCTGGGTTTGTGTAGTGTTTTTATGTGTGTGTGTATGTGTGTGTGTGTATAGTCTCTGGGTTTGTGTAGTGTTTTTATGTGTATGTGTATGTGTGTGTGTGTATAGTCTCTGGGTTTGTGTAGTGTTTTTATGTGTGTGTAGTGTGTGTGTATAGTCTCTGGGTTTGTGTAGTGTTTTTATGTGTGTGTGTATGTGTGTGTAGTGTGGGTGTATAGTCTCTGGGTTTGTGTAGTGTTTTTATGTGTGTATGTGTATGTAGTGTGTGTGTATAGTCTCTGGGATTGTGTAGTGTTTTTATGTGTGTGTGTATGTGTGTGTAGTGTGTGTGTATAGTTTCTGGGTTTGTGTAGTGTTTTTATGTGTGTGTGTATGTGTGTGTAGTGTGTGTGTATAGTCTCTGGGATTGTGTAGTGTTTTTATGTGTGTGTGTATGTGTGTGTAGTGTGTGTATAGTCTCTGGGTTTGTGTAGTGTTTTTATGTGTGTGTGTATGTGTGTGTAGTGTGTGTGTATAGTCTATGGGTTTGTGTAGTGTTTTTATGTGTGTGTGTATGTGTGTGTGTGTGTGTGTATAGTTTCTTGGTTTGTGTAGTATTTCTATGTGTGTGTGTGTATGTGTATGTGTGTGTAGTGTGTATAGTCTCTGGGTTTGTGTAGTGTTTTTATGTGTGTGTGTATGTGTGTGTAGTGTGTGTGTATAATTTCTGGGTTTGTGTAGTGTTTTTATGTGTGTGTGTGTGTGTGTATGTGTGTGTAGTGTGTGTGTATAGTTTCTGGGTTTGTGTAGTGTTTTTATGTGTGTGTGTATGTGTGTGTAGTGTGTGTGTATGTGTGTGTATGTGTGTGTGTAGTGTGTGTGTATGTGTGTGTATGTGTGTGTATGTGTGTGTATAGTTTATTGGTTTGTGTAGTATTTTTATGTGTGTGTGTGTATGTGTGTGTAGTGTGTGTGTATAGTCTCTGGGTTTGTGTAGTGTTTTTATGTGTATGTGTGTGTGTGTGTGTGTGTGTGTGTGTAGTCTGTGTATAGTGTGTATAGTCTCTGGGTTTGTGTAGTGTGTAGTGTGTGTGTGTGTGTGTAGTGTGTGTGTATAGTTTCTGGGTTTGTGTAGTGTTTTTATGTGTGTGTGTATGTGTGTGTAGTGTGTGTGTATAGTCTCTGGGTTTGTGTAGTGTTTTTATGTGTGTATGTATGTGTGTGTAGTGTGTGTGTATAGTTTCTGGGTTTGTGTAGTGTTTTTATGTGTGTGTAGTGTGTGTGTATGTGTGTGTAGTGTGTGTGTATAGTTTCTGGGTTTGTGTAGTGTTTTTATGTGTGTGTGTATGTGTGTGTAGTGTGTGTGTATAGTTTCTGGGTTTGTGTAGTGTTTTTATGTGTGTGTGTATGTGTGTGTAGTCTGTGTGTAGTGTGTATAGTTTCTGGGTTTGTGTAGTGTTTTTATGTGTGTGTGTATGTGTGTGTAGTGTGTGTGTATAGTTTCTTGGTTTGTGTAGTGTTTTTATGTGTGTGTGTATGTGTGTGTAGTGTGTGTGTATAGTCTCTGGGTTTGTGTAGTGTTTTTATGTGTGTGTGTGTATGTGTGTGTATAGTCTCTGGGTTTGTGTAGTGTTTTTATGTGTGTGTGTATGTGTGTGTGTGTGTGTGTGTGTATATAGTTTCTGGGTTTGTGTAGTGTTTTTATGTGTGTGTGTATGTGTGTGTAGTGTGTAGTGTGTGTAGTGTGTGTGTATAGTCTCTGGGTTTGTGTAGTGTTTTTATGTGTATGTGTATGTGTGTGTAGTGTTTTTATGTGTGTGTGTATGTGTGTGTAGTGTGTGTGTATAGTCTCTGGGTTTGTGTAGTGTTTTTATGTGTATGTGTATGTGTGTGTGTGTATAGTCTCTGGGTTTATGTAGTGTTTTTATGTGTGTGTGTATGTGTGTGTAGTGTGTGTGTATAGTCTCTGGGTTTGTGTAGTGTTTTTATGTGTGTGTGTATGTGTGTGTAGTGTGTGTGTATAGTCTCTGGGATTGTGTAGTGTTTTTATGTGTGTGTGTATGTGTGTGTAGTGTGTGTGTATAGTTTCTGGGTTTGTGTAGTGTTTTTATGTGTGTGTGTATGTGTGTGTAGTGTGTGTGTATAGTCTCTGGGTTTGTGTAGTGTTTTTATGTGTGTGTGTATGTGTGTGTGTGTGTGTGTGTATAGTCTCTGGGATTGTGTAGTGTTTTTATGTGTGTGTATGTGTGTGTGTATGTGTATGTGTGTGTAGTGTGTGTGTATGTAGTCTGTTGGTTTGTGTAGTGTTTTTATGTGTGTGTGTATGTGTGTGTAGTGTGTGTGTATAGTTTCTGGGTTTGTGTAGTGTTTTTATGTGTGTGTGTATGTGTGTGTAGTGTGTGTGTATAGTCTCTGGGTTTGTGTAGTGTTTTTATGTGTGTGTGTATGTGTGTGTAGTGTGTGTGTATAGTTTCTGGGTTTGTGTAGTGTTTTTATGTGTGTGTATGTGTGTGTGTATGTGTATGTGTGTGTAGTGTGTGTGTATGTAGTCTGTTGGTTTGTGTAGTGTTTTTATGTGTGTGTGTATGTGTGTGTAGTGTGTGTGTATAGTTTCTGGGTTTGTGTAGTGTTTTTATGTGTGTGTGTATGTGTGTGTAGTGTGTGTGTATAGTCTCTGGGTTTGTGTAGTGTTTTTATGTGTGTGTGTATGTGTGTGTAGTGTATGTGTATAGTCTCTGGGTTTGTGTAGTGTTTTTATGTGTGTGTGTATGTGTGTGTAGTGTGTGTGTATAGTTTCTGGGTTTGTGTAGTGTTTTTATGTGTATGTGTATGTGTGTGTAGTGTGTGTGTATAGTTTCTGGGTTTGTGTAGTGTTTTTATGTGTATGTGTATGTGTGTGTAGTGTGTGTGTGTAGTGTGTGTGTGTATAGTCTCTGGGTTTGTGTAGTGTTTTTATGTGTGTGTGTGTATGTGTGTGTAGTGTGTGTGTATAGTCTCTGGGTTTG
Organism: Bombina bombina; assembly: GCF_027579735.1. Taxonomy (NCBI): domain Eukaryota; kingdom Metazoa; phylum Chordata; class Amphibia; order Anura; family Bombinatoridae; genus Bombina; species Bombina bombina. Next base: position 154,715,698 of record NC_069510.1, on the reverse strand, counting down.
TGTAGTGTTTTTATGTGTGTGTGTATGTGTGTGTAGTGTGTGTGTATAGTCTCTGGGTTTGTGTAGTGTTTTTATGTGTGTGTGTGTAGTGTGTGTGTAGTGTTTTTATGTGTGTGTGTATGTGTGTGTAGTGTGTGTGTATAGTCTCTGGGTTTGTGTAGTGTTTTTATGTGTGTATGTATGTGTGTGTAGTGTGTGTGTATAGTTTCTGGGTTTGTGTAGTGTTTTTATGTGTGTGTGTAGTGTGTGTGTATGTGTGTGTAGTGTGTGTGTATAGTTTCTGGGTTTGTGTAGTGTTTTTATGTGTGTGTGTATGTGTGTGTAGTGTGTGTGTATAGTTTCTGGGTTTGTGTAGTGTTTTTATGTGTGTGTATGTGTGTGTAGTCTGTGTGTAGTGTGTATAGTTTCTGGGTTTGTGTAGTGTTTTTATGTGTGTGTGTATGTGTGTGTAGTGTGTGTGTATAGTTTCTTGGTTTGTGTAGTGTTTTTATGTGTGTGTGTATGTGTGTGTAGTGTGTGTGTATAGTCTCTGGGTTTGTGTAGTGTT
>NC_069510.1:154695151-154710151 GCF_027579735.1 Bombina bombina | reverse complement strand
GTGTGTATAGTCTCTGGGTTTGTGTAGTGTGTAGTGTGTGTATGTAGTCTGTTGGTTTGTGTAGTGTTTTTATGTGTGTGTGTATGTGTGTGTGTGTGTATAGTTTCTGGGTTTGTGTAGTGTTTTTATGTGTGTGTGTATGTGTGTGTAGTGTGTGTGTATAGTCTCTGGGTTTGTGTAGTGTTTTTATGTGTGTGTGTATGTGTGTGTAGTGTGTGTGTATAGTCTCTGGGTTTGTGTAGTGTTTTTATGTGTGTGTGTATGTGTGTGTAGTGTTTTTATGTGTGTGTGTATGTGTGTGTAGTGTGTGTGTATAGTCTCTGGGTTTGTGTAGTGTTTTTATGTGTGTGTGTATGTGTGTGTAGTGTGTGTGTATAGTCTCTGGGTTTGTGTAGTGTTTTTATGTGTGTGTGTAGTGTGTGTGTATAGTTTCTGGGTTTGTGTAGTGTTTTTATGTGTGTGTGTATGTGTGTGTATAGTTTCTGGGTTTGTGTAGTATTTTTATGTGTGTGTGTAGTGTGTGTGTATAGTTTCTGGGTTTGTGTAGTGTTTTTATGTGTGTGTGTGTGTGTGTAGTCTGTGTATAGTGTGTATAGTCTCTGGGTTTGTGTAGTGTGTAGTGTGTATGTAGTCTGTTGGTTTGTGTAGTGTGTAGTGTGTATGTAGTCTGTTGGTTTGTGTAGTGTTTTTATGTGTGTGTGTGTGTAGTCTGTGTGTAGTGTGTATAGTCTCTGGGTTTGTGTAGTGTGTAGTGTGTGTATGTAGTCTGTTGGTTTGTGTAGTGTTTTTATGTGTGTGTGTATGTGTGTGTGTGTGTGTGTGTGTGTATAGTCTCTGGGTTTGTGTATTGTGTAGTGTGTATGTATGTGTGTGTGTGTGTGTAGTGTGTGTGTATGTGTGTGTAGTGTGTGTGTATAGTTTCTGGGTTTGTGTAGTGTTTTTATGTGTGTGTGTGTGTGTGTAGTCTGTGTATAGTGTGTATAGTCTCTGGGTTTGTGTAGTGTGTAGTGTGTATGTAGTCTGTTGGTTTGTGTAGTGTGTAGTGTGTATGTAGTCTGTTGGTTTGTGTAGTGTTTTTATGTGTGTGTGTGTGTAGTCTGTGTGTAGTGTGTATAGTCTCTGGGTTTGTGTAGTGTGTAGTGTGTATGTAGTCTGTTGGTTTGTGTAGTGTGTAGTGTGTGTATGTAGTCTGTTGGTTTGTGTAGTGTTTTTATGTGTGTGTGTGTGTGTGTAGTCTGTGTGTAGTGTGTATAGTCTCTGGGTTTGTGTAGTGTGTAGTGTGTGTATGTAGTCTGTTGGTTTGTGTAGTGTTTTTATGTGTGTGTGTGTGTGTAGTCTGTGTGTAGTGTGTATAGTCTCTGGGTTTGTGTAGTGTGTGTATGTAGTCTGTTGGTTTGTGTAGTGTTTTTATGTGTGTGTGTGTGTAGTTTGTGTGTAGTGTGTATAGTCTCTGGGTTTGTGTAGTGTGTAGTGTGTGTATGTAGTCTGTTGGTTTGTGTAGTGTTTTTATGTGTGTGTGTGTGTAGTCTGTGTGTAGTGTGTATAGTCTCTGGGTTTGTGTAGTGTGTAGTGTGTGTATGTAGTCTGTTGGTTTGTGTAGTGTATATCTAATATTTGCTCTGGAATCAATAAAACATACGCAAACACAAAGATAACTGACATGAAAATGTTTGACGGACAGATTTGGAGTATTTGATAAACTACCAGCTATCCCTTATAATAGTCGGTGCTCCTATAACCCATAGGGTAGGAGTGAATGAATTGGGATAAGAAGCTTAAACAAACCCAGAAGTAGTGACCTAGCTACTGAATACAGCCTTTGCTTTTTTACAGGCAAAGTGGCAGCTACAGCATTATATGTGGGTAAATGATACAAAATGACATTTCTATACGGGACTGAATAAAGCCTACATAGTTGACATATTGAGGCCTAGTTATCAACGTGTCAACGTTCCTGCCTTCGTCGGCCCAATACGCCCGCCTAAGCTCGCCTACTATTGCCGCCGTGGACCTGCAAAATTTCGCCTAAGTTATCAATAAATCTGTCAAAAAGCCGCGCACCAAGTACGGGGCGATGAGCAGCGGACTGTGAGAGTTATCACTCATCCGATCTCGCTGCTCTTCTGCTTTTTGACAGCTTTATTGTTAGCCTGTCACTAAGCACCCACACTAAACTACACTGTTCTACCCCCTATACCGTCGCCCCCGGAGACCCCCGCAACTCAATAAAGTTATTAACCCCTAAACCGCCGCTCCTAGACCCCGCCGCAACTCTTATAAATGTATTAACCCCTAAACCGCCACTCCCGGACACCGCCGCCACCTACATTATACCTAGTAACCCCTATCCTGCCCCCCCATACCGTTGCCCTCTATAATAAAGTTATTAACCCCTATCCTGCGGATCCCGCACCTCGCCGCAACTAAATAAATAGTTTAACCCCTAAATCGCCGCTCCCGGACCCCGCTGCAACCTATATTAAACTTATTAACCCCTAATCTGCCCCCCTTACACCGTCGCCACCTATAATAAATTTATTAACCCCTATCCTGCCCCCCCTACACCGCCGCCACTGTAATAAAATTATTAACCCCTAAACCTAAGTCTAACCCTAACACCCCCCCAACTTAAATATTAATTAAATAAATCTAAATAATATTTCTATTATTAACTAAATTAATCCTATTTAAAACTAAATACTTACCTATAAAATAAACCCTAATATAGCTACAATATAAATAATAATTATATTGTAGCTATCTTAGGATTTATTTTTATTTTACAGGTAACTTTCAATTTATTTTAACTAGGTACAATAGCTATTAAATAGTTAACTATTTAATAGCTTACCTAGCTAAAATAAAGAGAAATGTACCTGTAAAATAAAAACTAACCTAAGTTACAATTACACCTAACACTACACTATCATTAAATAAATTATTCCTATTTAAAACTAAATACTTACCTGTAAAATAAACCCTAAGATAGCTACAATATAATTAATAATTACATTGTAGCTATTTTAGGATTTATATTTATTTTACAGGTAACTTTGAATTTATTTTAGCTAGTTAGAATAGTTATTAAATAGTTATTAACTATTTAATAACTACCTAGCTAAAAGAAATACAAAATTACCTGTAAAATAAATCCTAACCTAAGTTACAATTAAACCTAACACTACACTATCATTACATTAATTAAATAAATTAAATACAAATAACTACAATTAAATACAATTACATAAACTAACTAAAGTACAAAAAATAAAAAAATCTAAGTTACAAAAAATAAAAAAAATAAGTTACAAACATTTAAAAAATATTACAACAATTTTAATCTAATTACACCTAATCTAAGCCCCCTAATAAAATAACAAAGCCCCCCCAAATAAAAAAATTCCCTACCCTATTCTACATTAAAAAAGTTCAAAGCTCTTTTACCTTACCAGCCCTTAAAAGGGCCTTTTGCGGGGCATGCCCCAAAGAAAACTGCTCTTTTGCCTGTAAAAGAAAAATACAACCCCCCCAACATTAAAACCCACCACCCACATACCCCTAATCTAACCCAAACCACCCTTAAAAAAACCTAACACTACCCCCCTGAAGATCATCCTACCTTTAGTCGTCTTCAGCCAGCCGACCCACCGATGGAACCGAAGAGGAGATCCGGAGCGGCAGAAGTGATCCTCCAAGGGGCGCGGAAGAAGTCTTCCATCCGATGAAGTCATCATCCAGGCGGCGCTGAAGAAGTCTTCCATCCGGGCGATGTCATCTTCCAAGCGGCGCTGAAGAAGTCTTCCATCCGGGCGATGTCATCTTCCAAGCGGGGTCTTCAATCTTCTTTCTTCAGGATCCATCTTCATCCCGCCGACGCGGAACATCCATCTTCCCCGACGGACTAACGACGAATGAAGGCTCCTTTAAGGGACGTCATCCAAGATGGCGTCCCTTCAATTCTGATTGGCTGATAGGATTCTATCAGCCAATCGGAATTAAGGTAGGAAAAATCTGATTGGCTGATTGAATCAGCCAATCAGATTGAAGTTCAATCCGATTGGCTGATCCAATCAGCCAATCAGATTGAGCTTGCATTCTATTGGCTGTTCCGATCAGCCAATAGAATGCGAGCTCAATCTGATTGGCTGATTCAATCAGCCAATCAGATTTTTCCTACCTTAATTCCGATTGGCTGATAGAATCCTATCAGCCAATCAGAATTGAAGGGACGCCATCTTGGATGACGTCCCTTAAAGGAGCCTTCATTCGTCGTTAGTCCGTCGGGGAAGAAGGATGTTCCGCATCGGCGGGATGAAGATGGATCCTGAAGAAAGAAGATTGAAGACCCCGCTTGGAAGATGACATCACCTGGATGGAAGACTTCTTCAGCACCGCCTGGATGATGACTTCATCGGATGGAAGACTTCTTCAGCGCCCCTTGGAGGATCACTTCTGCCGCTCCAGATCTCCTCTTCGGTTCCATCGGTGGGTCGGCTGGCTAAAGACAACTCAAGGTAGATCTTCAGGGGGGGTAGTGTTAGGTTTATTTAAGGGGGGTTTTGGGTTAGATTAGGGGTATGTGGGTGGTGGGTTTTAACGTTGGGGGGGGTTGTATTTTTCTTTTACAGGCAAAAGAGCATTTTTCTTTAGGGCATGCCCCGCAAAAGGCCCTTTTAAGGGCTGGTAAGGTAAAAGAGCTTTGAACTTTTTTAATTTAGAATAGGGTAGGGAATTTTTTATTTTGGGGGGCTTTGTTATTTTATTAGGGGGCTTAGATTAGGTGTAATTAGATTAAAATTGTTGTAATATTTTTTAAATGTTTGTAACTTATTTTTTTTATTTTTTGTACTTTAGTTAGTTTATGTAATTGTATTTAATTGTAGTTATTTGTATTTAATTTATTTAATTAATGTAATGATAGTGTAGTGTTAGGTTAGGTTAGGATTTATTTTACAGGTAATTTTGTATTTCTTTTAGCTAGGTAGTTATTAAATAGTTAATAACTATTTAATAACTATTCTAACTAGCTAAAATAAATACAAAGTTACCTGTAAAATAAATATAAATCCTAAAATAGCTACAATGTAATTATTAATTACATTGTAGCTATCTTAGGGTTTATTTTACAGGTAAGCATTTAGTTTTAAATAGGAATAATTTATTTATTGATAGTGTAGTGTTAGGTGTAATTGTAACTTAGGTTAGGATTTATTTTACAGGTAAATTTCTCTTTATTTTAGCTAGGTAAGCTATTAAATAGTTAATAACTATTTAATAGCTATTGTACCTAGTTAAAATAAATTGAAATTTGAATGTAAAATAAATATAAATCCTAAGATAGCTACAACATAATTATTATTTATATTGTAGCTATATTAGGGTTTATTTTAAAGGTAAGTATTTAGTTTTAAATAGGATTAATTTAGTTAATAATAGAAATATTATTTAGATTTATTTAATATTTAAGATAGGGGGTGTTAGGTTTAGGGTTAGACTTAGGTTTAGGGGTTAATACATATATTATAGTTACGGCGGGGTCAGGGAGCGGCGGTTTAGGGGTTAATACATATATTATAGTTGCGGCGGGGTCAGGGAGCGGCGGTTTAGGGGTTAATACATATATTATAGTTGCGGCGGGTCAGGGAGCAGCAGTTTAGGGGTTAACACATATATTATAGTTGCAGCGGGGTCAGGGAGCGGTGGTTTAGGGGTTAATACATATATTATAGTTGCGGCGGGGTCAGGGAGCGGCGGTTTAGGGGTTAACATGTTTATTATAGTGGCGGTGGGCTCCGGGAGCAGCGGTTTAGGGGGTAATACATTTATTTAGTTGCGGCGGTGTAGGGGGGGACAGATTAGGGGTGTTTAGACTCGGGGTACATGTTAGGGTGTTAGGTGTAGACATCTCCCATAGGAATCAATGGGATATCTGGCAGCAGCGAACATGAACTTTCGCTATGGTCAGACTCCCATTGATTCCTATGGGACCCGCCGCCTCCAGGGCGGCGGATTGAAAACCAGGTACGCTGGGCCGGAAAAGTGCCGAGCGTACCTGCTAGTTTTTGATAACTAGCAAAAGTAGTCAGATTGTGCCGCACTTGTGTGCGGAACATCTGGAGTGACGTAAGAATCGATCTGTGTCGGGGGCGGAGTTCGGCCGTGCAGGCAAATGGCCGCAGCGTGAATCAGCTCCGTGCTGGGGAAAAAGACCCAGGACTATATACCTGCAAGAATCGCCTTACAAAGTGGTACACAGGCGCCTAAATATGTGGGGACACTAACCGCTATGGCATGAAGGCAATTTGACATGCGACTTAGCTAAAAACGGACCGTTACTTAGCCGCAAAGGAAAAACGACCGCCGCCATATTGGAAAGGGCCGTGTGCGAGCCATGCGGACGCAGATACCGGAGCCCATCTCAGACTCAGCTCATATATGGAGGTAAGCTGAAACAAATGAACCACAACACATAACGACCACACAGTGGGATAAAGGGCCATTTATGTTATATATTAGCACCGTCAGAAAAAGAAGTATAACGCCCACAAACTTAAAAGTTACCTCGAACGCATGCATGATTAAATGGGCCTCACTATGATAGGAGAGGAGGGCATAAAGCACCGATCCGAAGACATAAGACCCTGAATAGCATTAACGTAACATGGTGTGGAGTGTACAACCTGCTCTCAGTAAATCATCACAAATGCACACCACATCTGACCGTAAACCTTTAATGGGGCATCACTAACAACTTGAATTATTAATATCTCCTCCTCCAAACAATAACCCTGGGAAAGGGCATACAGGTCAGCTGAACACTCTCTATTACTTAAGTAAAACATGACGACTAAACGCTTGAATAAAGGGGAGAAGCTCACGAAAAGCCAGACCAACGTGCCAGTCTCTGTGAGCACATTCTTTCAACTGCCAGACACAGCAGCCAACCCTGCACATCAGACTGCAAATACTACTGAGATCCCTCATGATTTATCAAGCGCTGCAGAATTACAGATAGCTACCTCTTATATTACACAACTAAAACAAGACATTGCTAACCTGCCATCAAAAGAGGACTTTGCCTCACTAAAGGCATTAATAACCAAAGAGCTTACCTCCATGAGAACTGACATAAACGCCTTAGGGTGCAGAGTAGAGGAAGTAGAAGACATGCAAACTACCATCTCTGAAATGGTGGGGAGCCTAGAAACACATGCCAACGTTCAATCCTCACAAATAGAGACAATGCAAGAAAGAATTGAGGATCTCGAAAACCGCAGTCGGCGGTCTAACTTAAGAGTAAGGGGTATACCAGAGTCAATAAAAAGCTCTGAACTTAGAGAATATATGCAGAACCTCTTTCACCATCTGATGGGGGACCCAGATATACCTGATATGGAACTGGAAAGAGTACATCGGGCTCTGCGCCCACCTCCACCAACTGGTGCACCCCCTAGGGATGTTATCCTTAAATTTCTGAGATTCACTGACAGGGAGGAAATCTGGTCCAAATCGAGACAACTGAGGAAAATAATGTATCTGGATCATACCCTACAAATTTACCCAGACCTATGCCCAAGCACTCTACAACGTAGAAGAGACGTCCGATTTATCACCACTGCACTACAAGAGAATGATATCAAGTATCGCTGGGGGTTTCCCTTTAGTTTGATGGTATCTAAGGAAGGCCAGATTCACACCTACAGAGGGCCTCAAGACCTGGAGTCCTTCTCTAAGGGCTTGGGCCTGTCAATCCAGCCGCCTCAACTATCTGAGAAGCCTCCTGACAAAACAGGTTCACCACCACATCTCTTGGCAGGGACACAATGGCACAAAGTTGCTTATAAGAAGAGGAAAGACAGACTGAACTCATGATGTATTATTGAAGGACTTAATTGTCTCCCAAGGTCCATGGTTGGGTGAGATTGGTGTAAAAATTACTTGTCATGCCTTTATTATCTGTTGTTGTTTATTTTAACTATAGGCATTCATTTGCTTGAACCGCCCACAAGGACAATTCTAGTGACTATACGAAGTAGTTACGTTATATATGTATAGTTTTAACCTGTCATAACCAGGCCATTCCCATTGTGCAAAAATATATGAACCATGTTACTATTACCCATTTATATCATCCTTTCAATGGATGTTAAATAATTCCACATCTGCCTGGGCCTAAGTACCCGGCTGACCCCACATCCTATTAGGATAACTGTTTTGCCGGAGGGACTATCCCTCAGCCGCTCCGGCGATGTGTTTACATGTTCTAATGTTTACTCGTTAACTTTTGTTTTTGTTGTTGTTACCCTTGATGTTTGTTTTTGTTTTACACATTGTGCTTACATAATCACACATACTCCTTCTAATACCTGCATACTGACTTATATGGTATTGCTTCTCACTCTGACAACTACTCCCCATTCTCAACAGTTGGACACTAGCCCCACTACCAAGCGACAGATCGTGATCATACTGACATATAATGGCTCCCAATAACGCGCAGTTGCACATCATAACAGTTAATGCTAAGGGCCTTAATTCCCCAAACAAAAGAAGTATAGCTATTAAGGATTTTAAAGATAACAAGGGGGATATCATAATGCTGCAGGAAACCCACTTCCTTCACAAGAAAGAACCCAAAACATTTAGTTACAAGTTTGGAGAGGCATACTTCGCATCGAACCATAGTAAAACTAATGGGGTGGGAATCTTAATTAAACGGGGTATACCCTTTACTCTATTTAGCTTAACACGAGATCGAGAGGGCAGATATTTAATCTTGACTGGCAAACTCTATAACACAATAGTCACAATGGCCTGTGTATATGCCCCTAACACCCAGCAGGACATCTTTTTCAAACGCCTTTCGGATGCCATACTTGAGATTAAAAGGGGTCTACTGATACTAGGAGGGGATCTTAATGTCTCCCTCAACACAGCATTAGACACATCAACTGGGCTCTCCTCAACACCAAACCGGGTTCTTTATAGAATCAAACAACATATTAGAGACCTAGCAGTACACGACACCTGGAGGATACATCACCCGGTAGACCGCCAATATACCTTCTTCTCCTTTCCACACTCCCGATTTTCCCGCATAGACTACATCCTTTTAGACGTGTCCTGCTTGTCCATGGCAATAAGGTCAGCGATAATCCCCACAGGCTGGACGGATCACTCTATGGTGACCTGTTCTATTGAATGGCCTTCAGCCCCACACTCCACATTTCTTTGGAAATTAGACAATAATTTATTAGACCACCCACTGTACCAAGAAAAAATAGAGAATCGTCTGCAGGAATACTTTCAACTAAATGTAGCATCCATAGATGATTTTAGACTTATATGGGAGGCACATAAAAGCACACTTAGAGGGGATCTCATCAGCATACAGTCCCATAACCATAAACAACAGTGCACCGCACTACAGACCGCACTGAATAACATTACTATGACTGAGGAGAAACTTAAAAAAACACCGACAGACACAACATTGAAAAAGGATTTACAGACGCAGAGGGAAATAGTTGGCACCCTTTTAGACAGAGATTGCAAACTACTTGCACTCAAACTACAACAAACTTATTATGACAGTGATAACAGATGTAGTAGATTGTTAGCACGCAAATTGAAACGACGGACTCACCGCTCATATATTATGTCTATCAGTGGACCAGGGAAAGGCATGGTATACTCTACTTCTAGCATATCAGAGACATTTCGCACATACTATGAGTCCCTCTACAACTTACCAACTGTTCCCCCTACTGACGCAACTAATATTAACCTCATAGAATCTTTCCTCAAGGACTTTGACATACCACAGATCACCCAGGAACAAAAAGAATCCCTTAATTCCCCCTTCAATATGAGAGAACTCCTATTGGCCATAAAAGACCTACCGACCGGAAAAACCCCTGGCCCAGACGGCTTCACTAACTACTACTATAAAAAATACAGTAAGATTCTAGCCCCACACATGCTGACCCTCTTTAACTCCATTTCCGGTAAAGAACCATTCCTTAGCAATTCCCTCGCTGCACACATAACACTAATCCCAAAGGAAGGTAAGGACCACTCGAGAGTCGAGAACTATAGACCGATATCACTATTGAACACCGACGTGAAAATATATGCCAAGCTGCTGGCGACCCGGTTGAACGCCTTACTCCCAAATTTAATCCACGCTGACCAGGTGGGCTTCGTTCCCACAAGGGAAGCCAAAGACAACACTGTACGAGCCCTTAATTTGATAGATTATGTTAATAACCGCGGTGTTCCGACTGTGGTAATATCCACGGATGCTGAAAAGGCGTTCGACCGGGTCAACTGGCAGTTCCTCCGGGTGGTCCTTATGAGAATGGGCCTTGGCGAGACATTTGTAGATAGGGTATTTGCAATGTACCATTGTCCGACAGCTAGAATCCGGGTAAACGGATCTCTATCAGCCCCATTTGTGATATCTAACGGAACCAGGCAGGGATGTCCGCTGTCCCCGCTCCTGTTTGCCTGCGTAATAGAAATGCTTGCACTTAAGGTTAGACACACGGTAGACATTGAGGGAGTTGAGGTTAGGGGACATCAACATAAGATGCTTCTATATGCAGATGACGTGCTCTTTTTCTTGACGAACCCCAGACAATCTATACCAGGATTATTGAAACAGCTAGATGCATTTGGAAAGATTTCAAACTTTCTTATCAACCAGAATAAATCAGAAATCCTAAACATAAACATACCAGAAGGGGATTTAATACCTATCTCACGTATATGTACATTTAAGTGGCAAAAAAGCAAATTGAAATATCTAGGGATATTTTTAACCCCAAAGATTACCCAAATATTCGAGACAAATTTCCTACCACTTCAATCATCAATAGTATCCACCCTGTCTTCCTGGCGTAGAAAACCTCTATCCTGGATAGGCAGGATCAGTGCCATTAAGATGAGTATTCTGCCAAAAATATTATATATCATACAGACACTACCCATAGCCCTTCCACGCACTTTTCTTACGTCCCTGCAAACTAAAATATTTGAATTTATATGGAACAAACGACACGCACGGATCAATAGGAAAGACATGTATCAGACACTAGATAACGGGGGAATGGGGGTACCTGACCTCGTTGCATACTGGAAGGCCACACACTTACAGAGAATAGTGGACTGGTATACTAACTTTAACTTTAAAATCTGGGTTCGCCTCGAACATGACATAGCTGGTACATTGCACTTAGGCACAAGATGCTGGACACCATCAATTAATAGATCACCCCAGATATACGTCGCACACACAGTACAGGAGACCATGCTGATATGGGAAAAGATACTAGTAGAGCACCCCAACATCTCGTCCACTTACTCTCCCCTTACCTCTTTCATCTCTAATAAAGAATTCGCCCCTGGCCTAGTAGCAAAGATAAAAAATGACACACAACCGGACAGGGAATTGATGATGTGCCACCTGGGTACTGAAACTCAGTTGTTCCCTAGAACGGCCCTAACCGAACAAGGCTTTAATTGTTTCAGAGATTGGTATTTTTATATGCAGTGTTACAATTACCTGTCAGGACATCCGCATAAAAGGAATATGTTGAGGCCACTAACGACATTCGAGTCCCTATGCCATAAAGAATCTCCTACAAAACACACCTTATCAATGATTTATGCACTACTGAAACAAAATTCACCAGGTCACACCCCTCACTTCATCAACAGATGGGGGGAGGAATTGGGAATTCAGATATCACACATTGACGCCTCTAAGATATTTATAGCCATTAAGAGATCTGCCACATCTAGTAACCTCATTGAGTTAAACCTGAAAATTCTCCATAGATGGTATCTTACTCCATCAAGATGCCAGAAAATATTCAGAGAAGCCTCCAACCTCTGCTGGAGGTGCCATGATCAAATCGGCCATATGGCACATATCTGGTGGCTTTGCCCTAAAATAACCCCAATATGGGATGAAATCACAAAGGAAACATCAAAGTTACTAGATAAAGCCTTACCAGTAGACCCACTCTTGTGGCTGTTTCACATAGTCCCCAAAAAATTCACTTCAGAACAAACTAAATTATTTAACATAGCAAGTAACAGCATCAAGAAACTAATAGCCAAGAACTGGAAAAGTTCTATAATCCCGACCACTGCGCTATGGGTTCAGGAGTGCAATCGCACTATACAGCTAGAGGAATACCACTACCTTAAACAACGAAGGTTAGACAAGTACATACAGATTAAGATTTTATGGGAAGAATACTTGAGGAATAAGTTTGATACCAATAGGATATAAAGCACCAAAACATATGACACTAGATACTGACAGAAGAGGTGGAAACTGACCTTGAGATACTGGAGGGGGAAAACATGAGGGACAACAGGAAGCACAATGTGTTGTTTATGTTGTTTATTCGTTTAATATGTTACTATATGATTTATTGTTTATTACCTTTATCACTACATGCATATTTGTATACAGCATTGTACGTGTACAACCCACACAGCTGTAAAGCCATATTGAATTGTAACCCTAACAAAAGTGCATTTACGATGTATAACTTTCTTATCTGTAAAATAAAACTATTTTTGAAAAAAAAAAAAAAAAAAAAAAAAGAATCGATCTGTGTCGGTCTGAGGCCGGCGGATCGAAGCTTACGTCACTAAATTCTACTTTTGCCGGTCTCTAGCCTTTGATAACTAAGGCGAATCAGCCTCGCCACAAATACCCTGCGGAATTCCAGCGTATTTGAGGTTGACGGCTTGATAACTACCCCCCTACGTGTATTTGAAGAAGTCAGTTTGTGCAAAAGAAGAAAGCAGAGAATACCCAGTACCACATATTGATTATTATCTGAGACTACCAAAAGAAATATAGCTATGGTTCACTGAATTCTTTGTATATTAACTGAGTTTAGGAATTATCTGCTTATGATACTGTGGCATCTATTTATCAAGCCGTCAACCGCAAATACGCTGGAATTCCGCAGCGTATTTGTGGCGAGCCTGATTCCCCTTAGTTATCAAACCCTACAGACCGGCAAAAGTAGAATTTTGTGACGTAACATACGATCCGCCGGACTCAGTCCGACACAAATCGATGCTTACGTCATTACAGATGTTCCGAATACAAATTCGGCACTATCTGACTACTTTTGCTAGTTATCAATTTTCTACCAGGTACGCTCGCCACTATTCCGGCCCAGCGTACCTGGTTTTCAATCCGCCGCCCTGGAGGCAGCGGATGCCATAGGAATCAATGGGAGTCTGAAAGCAGCGTAAGCTCATATTCGCTGCTGCCCGATATCCCATTGATTCCTATGGTAATGTTTACACCTAACACCCTAACATGTATCCCGAGTCTAAACACCCTTAATCTACCGCCCCCTACTCCGCCGCCACCTACATTATACTTATTAACCCCTAATCTGTCACCCCGACACCGCCGACACCTACATTATACTTATTAACCCCTAATCTGCCCCCTACACCGCCGCCACCTACCTACATTTATTAACCCCTAATCTGCTGCTCCCTACATCGCCGCCACCTACATTATATTTATTAACCCCTAATCTGCCCCCCCTACACCGCTGCCACTATATTTAATGTATTAACCCTTAAACCTAACACCTCCTAACTTAAATATAATTTAAATAAATCTAAATAAATATTCCTATCATTAAATAAATTATTCCTATTTAAAACTAAATACTTACCTATAAAATAAACCCTAAGGCCTAGATTTAGAGTTCGGCGGTAGCCGTCAAAACCAGCGTTAGAGGCTCCTAACGCTGGTTTTGGGCGCCCGCTGGTATTTGGAGTCAGTGATTAAAGGGTCTAACGCTCACTTTACAGCCGCGACTTTTCCATACCGCAGATCCCCCTACGCCATTTGCGTAGCCTATCTTTTCAATGGGATCTTTCTAACGCCGGTATTTAGAGTCGTTTCTGCAGTGAGCGTTAGAGCTCTAACGACAAGATTCCAGCCGCCTGAAAATAGCAGGAGTTAAGAGCTTTCTGGCTAACGCCGGTTCATAAAGCTCTTAACTACTGTACCCTAAAGTACACTAACACCCATAAACTACCTATGTACCCCTAAACCGAGGTCCCCCCACATCGCCGCCACTCGATTAAAATTTTTAACCCCTAATCTGCCGACCGCCACCTACGTTATACTTATGTACCCCTAATCTGCTGCCCCTAACACCGCCGACCCCTGTATTATATCTATTAACCCCTAACTTGCCCCCCACAACGTCGCCGCAAGCTACTTAAAATAATTAACCCCTAATCTTCCGACCGCAAATCGCCGCCACCTACGTTATCCCTATGTACCCCTAATCTGCTACCCCTAACATCGCCGACCCCTATGTTATATTTATTAACCCCTAATCTGCCCCCCACAACGTCGCCGACACCTACCTACACTTATTAACCCCTAATCCGCCTCACTAACCCTATCATAAATAGTATTAACCCCTAATCTGCCCTCCCTAACATCGCCGACACCTACCTTCAATTATTAACCCCTAATCTGCCGACCGGAGCTCACCGCTATTCTAATAAATGTATTAACCCCTAAAGCTAAGTCTAACCCTAACACTAACACCCCCCTAAGTTAAATATAATTTTTATCTAACGAAATAAATTAACTCTTATTAAATAAATAATTCCTATTTAAAGCTAAATACTTACCTGTAAAATACATCCTAATATAGCTACAATATAAATTATAATTATATTATAGCTATTTTAGGATTAATATTTATTTTACAGGCAACTTTGTAATTATTTTAACCAGGTACAATAGCTATTAAATAGTTAAGAACTATTTAATAGTTACCTAGTTAAAATAATTACAAATTTACCTGTAAAATAAATCCTAACCTAAGATATAATTAAACCTAACACTACCCTATCAATAAAATAATTAAATAAACTACCTACAATTACCTACAATTAACCTAACACTACACTATCAATAAATTATAA
>NC_069510.1:154673282-154695057 GCF_027579735.1 Bombina bombina | reverse complement strand
CCTGAGTATCTCTATACAGTATCTCTCTGTTTAATGATGCTGAGTATCTCTAAACAGTATCACTCTGTATAATGATGCTGAGTATCTCTATACAGTATCACTCTGTATAATGATGCTGAGTATCTCTGTACAGTATCACTCTGTATAATGATGCTGAGTATCTCTATACAGTACAACTATGTATAATGATGCTGAGTATCTCTATACAGTATCATTCTGTATAATGATGCTGAGTATCTCTGTACAGTATCTCTCTGTATAATGATGCTGAGTATCTCTGTACAGTATAACTCTGTATAATGATGCTGAGTATCTCTGTACAGTATCACTCTGTATAATTATGATGAGTATCTCTAAACAGTATCACTCTGTATAATGATGCTGAGTATCTCTGTACAGTATCACTCTGTATAATGATGCTGAGTATCTCTGTACAGTATCACTCTGTATAATGATGCTGAGTATCTCTGTACAGTATCACTCTGTATAATGATGCTGAGTATCTCTGTACAGTATCACTCTGTATAATGATGCTGATTATCTCTGTACAGTATCACTCTGTATAATGATTCTGAGTATCTGTATACAGTATCACTGTGTATAATGATGCTGAGTATCTCTATACAGAATCACTCTGTATAATGATGCTGATTATCTCTATACAGTATCACTCTGTATAATGATGCTGAGTATCTCTATACAGTATCACTCTGTATAATGATGCTGATTATCTCTATACAGTATCACTCTGTATAATGATGCTGTGTATCTCTATAGAGTATCACTCTGTATAATGATGCTGATTGTAACGGTACCAACCGGATACCAAGGGTTAACACCAGGGAACAATGTCCTGCATAGGGAATCAGCAGTTCACAACCCAGCCAGTTTTCAGGTTTTAAACAGAATAACACTTTATTTGAAGGCAGCATACAGATTTATACAGGTTTTTGACCCCCCCCCCCCCCAGATGGGGGTGGAAAGAATGTTGTACATTAGATAAAAGGGAGAAGCGCCCTTGACATGATACAATAGGATTATATTACTTAAACACTTCAACCACAGGACACTCTTGACTCTCCTTATCACTTAGGCGTTTCTCTCTGGGGGTGATCAAACAATAGAATGCTAAGCATTAATTAGATTGTAGCTGGAGCCAGCCACTTGTGGTTAGAAAATAAAGTTAACACTTTCAGTCCTGACCGAAGGGTCTGTCACAGACAACCTTTCTTACGTTATAGTCCAGAAGTGGCTAGGTTTGCCACAATGCTCCCCCAGAACCAAGCCGGCATACACAGTCTGATCCCAACGGATCGGCTTGGGGATGTCCGGGGCAACAACTTTCGGCTCAAGTAAGCTACGGGGTGTTCTCCGCCATCTGCTCCAACTTGGCTCAGTACTGCCCCCACCCCAAACATGGAAGCGTCTCTTCCCGGAGGGACTGGGCTTGGGTAGTCACAGGGTTAACATTAGCGGGATCCATGGGAGCATAGGCAGAAACAAGGGGGGCCAAGTCATTTCCAAGGAGAACATCAGCAGGTAAGTCCTTCTTGACCCCCACATTCACAAGTCTAGCGCCCACTCCCCAATCCAAATGTACCCTGGCAACAGGTAGGCGGAACACAGTGCCCCCTGCTACCCTCACAGCCACAGTGTCTCCAGTGTGCTGTTTCTCAGGCACCAAGTTCTCTTGAAGCAAGGTCATGGTAGCACCAGTATCCCGTAGACAACTGACCTCCTTCCCATTCACTTTAACCCGTTGCCGGTTATTCCGGTGGGCAGCTTGCACGGGGTCTGCTTCATGTAGGCTGCCCCAGCATTCTGGCGCCTCTACGTAGCGGGCCACAGGCTGAGGATTATGTGGGATTCCGCCAGCGGGTCTTCTCCAGGACTGTGCTTGATTCGCTGCATTTAGGGGACACTCTGGTCTTTTGTGCCCTAGTTGCTTACATCCAAAGCACCGAATAGGTTGTGAGTAGCCCCGCGAATTGAACCGGGCTCTCTGAGGGTAGTTCGTGGCCGGAGGCCGTGTGGTATAGTGGTGCGCCGGGGGTTGGTAACTGGCAGCTGCTGGGGTGACTGGGGGTCTGTACTCCACTCTAGCAGTGGGCAATCGGTATACTGCTCCCCCTGCCCCTCGTACTGCCACGGATCCGCCAGTGGGTGCTGTATCCGGCACCAAATGGGGAGCTATCAGGGTTAAAGTAGCTCCCGAATCCCGAAGTCCCTGGACCGACATCATCTCATGCAGAATTCCCAGGGGTTCCTCGGCTTGGGTGCTCAACACCTCATGAGCGGCTGGCTCCGTTTGGTAATGGTGAGCAGCCGCCCTTGGGGCCAGGTTCTGTCTGACCTGGTTCCAAGCTTGTCTGCTCCGATTTTGGGTGCACTCACGTGCCATATGTCCCCACTGCTTGCAGGTGTGGCATTGTATATTAGCCCGTCCGTTGTTAGGCTGTAGTCCATGGTGCCTCCTGGCATCAAAATGCTGGTCTGCTAATCTGGCTGCTTCGGTTAAGGTGAGGGGTTTTCGATCTCTCACCCATTCTTGGGCTTCTGGGGACAAGCCGTTAAAGAATTGCTCCAACAGCATCAGTTGTCGCAATTCTTCCATGGTGGTAGCTTGGCTGGCCTGTATCCACCCCTGAGATGCTTGATCCAGCTTGTGGGCCCACTCTGCATGGGAATCTCTTTCTGGCTTGCGCAGGCCTCTAAACTTGCGCCGGTATGCCTCTGAGGTAATGGCATATCTTTCCAAGATCGCTCTCTTCACTTTAGCGTAATCCTTGCTGTCCTCCCTGGGTACAGCGCGATACGCTTCCGCTGCCCTACCGGCTAGCTTGCCTGCTAGCACCGGCACCCATACGGACTGCTCCAAATCATGTAACTCGCACAGTCTCTCAAAATCCTGTAAATACCCATCAATCTCATCCTTCTCCTCACAAAACATTTTAAATGCATGGTATGGGATTTTGGGTCTTACTGGGTTGCTGAGTGCGTCCAAAATGGATTCTGCTCGGGAGGATGCATTCCGCGGACTGTGTGCCATCACGTACTCCTGCACATCTGCCATTACCACGGATAGCATATCCCGTGGTACAGGTTGGGGTAAAAATTCCAGCCTGGTCCTCATTTCCCTCTGGTATAGGGTCTCCTCCATGGCTGCTGGAGGCGTAGCGCTGCGAGCTCTGTCTCCCTCCATCAGCTCAGCAATTAATATAGCCTTGGGTTTGCTGCTGCCTATCTTTCCCCTGGCTTCTAGCAGTTCCTTTTACGTTTGTCTCTTTAGCTTAGAATAATCCATCTCCATTCACTTCGGTCCCTGGTACTCCTTCCCTCTTAGTCAGTATTGTAGTAATCCCCCTCTTCCTGAGGTTACTGGCTTGTGTAGTTGCTCTTCTGGGCGATAAGGTTCATCCCGTCGCTTGCCACCAATTGTAACGGTACCAACCGGATACCAAGGGTTAACACCAGGGAACAATGTCCTGCATAGGGAATCAGCAGTTCACAACCCAGCCAGTTTTCAGGTTTTAAACAGAATAACACTTTATTTGAAGGCAGCATACAGATTTATACAGGTTTTTGACCCCCCCCCCCCCCCAGATGGGGGTGGAAAGAATGTTGTACATTAGATAAAAGGGAGAAGCGCCCTTGACATGATACAATAGGATTATATTACTTAAACACTTCAACCACAGGACACTCTTGACTCTCCTTATCACTTAGGCGTTTCTCTCTGGGGGTGATCAAACAATAGAATGCTAAGCATTAATTAGATTGTAGCTGGAGCCAGCCACTTGTGGTTAGAAAATAAAGTTAACACTTTCAGTCCTGACCGAAGGGTCTGTCACAGACAACCTTTCTTACGTTATAGTCCAGAAGTGGCTAGGTTTGCCACACTGATTATCTCTATACAGTATCACTCTGTATAATGATGCTGATTATCTATATACAGTATCACTCTGTATAATGATGCTGATTATCTCTATACAGTATCACTCTGTATAATGATGCTGAGTATCTCTATACAGTATCACTCTGTATAATGATGCTGAGTATCTCTATACAGTATCACTCTGTATAATGATGCTGATTTTCTCTATACAGTATCACTCTGTATAATGATGCTGATTTTCTCTATACAGTATCACTCTGTATAATGATGCTGATTATCTCTATACAGTATCACTCTGTATAATGATGCTGAGTATCTCTGTACAGTATCACTCTGTATAATGATGCTGATTATCTCTATACAGTATCACTCTGTATAATGATGCTGATTATCTCTATACAGTATCACTCTGTATAATGATGCTGAGTTTCTCTATACAGTATCACTCTGTATAATGATGCTGATTATCTCTATACAGTATCACTCTGTATAATGATGCTGATTATCTCTATACAGTATCACTCTGTATAATGATGCTGAGTATCTCTATACAGTATCACTCTGTATAATGATGCTGATTATCTCTATACAGTATCACTCTGTATAATGATGCTGATTATCTCTATACAGTATCACTCTGTATAATGATGCTGAGTATCTCTGTACAGTATCACTCTGTATAATGATGCTGATTATCTCTATACAGTATCACTCTGTATAATGATGCTGAGTATCTCTATACAGTATCACTCTGTATAATGATGCTGAGTATCTCTATACAGTATCTCTCTGTATAATGATGCTGATTATCTCTATACAGTATCACTCTGTATAATGATGCTGAGTATCTCTATACAGTATCACTCTGTATAATGATGCTGAGTATCTCTATACAGTATCACTCTGTATAATGATGCTGAGTATCTCTATACAGTATCACTCTGTATAATGATGCTGATTATCTCTATACAGTATCACTCTGTATAATGATGCTGAGTATCTCTGTACAGTATCACTCTGTATAATGATGCTGAGTATCTCTGTACAGTATCACTCTGTATAATGATGCTGAGTATCTCTATACAGTATCACTCTGTATAATGATGCTGAGTATCTCTATACAGTATCACTCTATATAATGATGCTGAGTATCTCTATACAATATCACTCTGTATAATGATGCTGAGTATCTCTGTACAGTATCACTCTGTATAATGATGCTGAGTATCTCTGTACAGTACCACTCTGTATAATGATGCTGAGTATCTCTATACAGTATCACTCTGTATAATGATGCTGAGTATCTCTATACAGTATCACTCTGTATAATGATGCTGAGTATCTCTATACAGTATCACTCTGTATAATGATGCTGAGTATCTCTATACAATATCACTCTGTATAATGATGCTGAGTATCTCTGTACAGTACCACTCTGTATAATGATGCTGAGTATCTCTATACAGTATCACTCTGTATAATGATGCTGAGTATCTCTATACAGTATCACTCTGTATAATGATGCTGAGTATCTCTATACAGTATCACTCTATATAATGATGCTGAGTATCTCTATACAATATCACTCTGTATAATGATGCTGAGTATCTCTGTACAGTATCACTCTGTATAATGATGCTGAGTATCTCTATACAGTATCACTCTATATAATGATGCTGAGTATCTCTATACAATATCACTCTGTATAATGATGCTGAGTATCTCTGTACAGTATCACTCTATAATGATGCTGAGTATCTCTATACAGTATCACTCTGTATAATGATGCTGAGTATCTCTATACAGTATCACTCTGTATAATGATGCTGAGTATCTCTATACAGTATCACTGTGTATAATGATGCTGATTATCTCTATACAGTATCACTCTGTATAATGATGATGAGTGTGGCAAACCTAGCCACTTCTGGACTATAACGTAAGAAAGGTTGTCTATAGGCTGTATATTGTGCTATGTAGATGTGACAGACCCTTCTGTCAGCCCTGAAGGAGTTAACTGTGTTCAGCTTTAGCCTCAGCTATTGTGCACTGTCATTAATGTTATTGATACACAGTCCATTGTTTAATCAACCTCAGAGAGCAGACCCTAGATGATAAGGAAAGCCAAGTGTGTGTCTGTGTTTAAATTGTTATCAGCTTGAGCAAGGTATTCTATTGTATCATGTAAAAGGGCGTGTTCCCTCCATTCAATGTACAACATTCTTTCAACCCCCCTTCTGGGGGGGTCAGACCTGCATAAATACTGGGCATATGAGCCTTAATAAAATTTCATTCTGTTTAAACCTGAAAACTGGCTGGGTTGTGAATTGCTGCTTCCCTATGCAGAACATTGTTCCCTGGTGTTAACCCTTGGTATCCGGTTGGTACCGTTACAATTGGTGGCAAGCGACGGAATGAACCTTATCGCCCAGAAGAGCAACTACACAAGCCAGTAACCTCAGGAAGAGGGGGATTACTACAATACTGACTAAGATGGAAGGAGTACCAGGGACCAAAGGGAATGGAGATGGATTATTCTAAGCTAAAGAGACAAATGTTAAAGGAACTGCTAGAAGCCAGGGGAAAGATAGGCAGCAGCAAACCCAAGGCTATATTAATGGCTGAGCTGATGGAGGGAGACAGAGCTCGCAGCGCTACGCCTCCAGCAGCCATGGAGGAGACCCTATACCAGAGGGAAATGAGGACCAGGCTGGAATTTTTACCCCAACCTGTACCATGGGATATGCTATCCGTGGTAATGGCAGATGTGCAGGAGTACGTGATGGCACACAGTCCGCGGAATGCATCCTCCCGAGCAGAATCCATTTTGGATGCACTCAGCAACCCAGTAAGACCCAAAATCCCATACCATGCATTTAAAATATTTTGTGAGGAGAAGGATGAGATCGATGGGTATTTACAGGATTTTGAGAGACTGTGTGAGTTACATGATTTGGAGCAGTCCGTATGGGTGCCGGTGCTAGCAGGCAAGCTAGCCGGTAGAGCAGCGGAAGCGTATCGCGCTGTACCCAGGGAGGACAGCAAGGATTACGCTAAAGTGAAGAGAGCGATCTTGGAAAGATATGCCATTACCTCAGAGGCATACCGGCGCAAGTTTAGAGGCCTGCGCAAGCCAGAAAGAGATTCACATGCAGAGTGGGCCCACAAGCTGGATCAAGCATCTCAAGGGTGGATACAGGCCAGCCAAGCTACCACCATGGAAGAATTGCGACAACTGATGCTGTTGGAGCAATTCTTTAACGGCTTGTCCCCAGAAGCCCAAGAATGGGTGAGAGATCGAAAACCTCTCACCTTAACCGAAGCAGCCAGATTAGCAGACCAGCATTTTGATGCCAGGAGGCACCATGGACTACAGCCTAACAACGGACGGGCGAATATACAATGCCACACCTGCAAGCAGTGGGGACATATGGCACGTGAGTGCACCCAAAATCGGAGTAGACAAGCTTGGAACCAGGTCAGACAGAACCAGGCCCCAAGGGCGGCTGCTCACCATTACCAAACGGAGCCAGCCGCTCATGAGGTGTTGAGCACCCAAGCCGAGGAACCCCTGGGAATTCTGCATGAGGTGATGTCGGTCCGGGCCTCCGATAACTGGCAACATCACCGCCAGCTGGGGACCGTAGAGGGGAAGGAGGTCCAGGGACTTCGGGATTCGGGAGCTACTTTAACCCTGATAGCTCCCCATTTGGTGCCGGATACAGTACACACGGGCGGATCCGTGGCAGTACGAGGGGCAGGGGGAGCGGTATACCGATTGCCCACTGCTAGAGTGGAGTACAGACCCCCAGTCACCCCAGCAGCTGCCAGTTACCAGCCCCCGGCGCACCGCTATACCACACGGCCTCCGGCCACGAACTACCCTCAGAGAGCCCGGTTCAATTCGCGGGGCTACTCACAACCTATTCGGTGCTTTGGATGTAAGCGACTAGGGCACAAAAGACCAGAGTGTCCCCTAAACGCAGCAAATCAAGCACAGTCCTGGAGAAGACCCGCCGGCGGAATCCCACATAATCCTCAGCCTGCGGCCCGCTACGTAGAGGCGCCAGAATGCTGGGGCAGCCTACATGAAGCAGACCCCGTGCAAGCTGCCCACCGGAATAACCGGCAGCGGGTTAAAGTGAATGGGAAGGAGGTCAGTGGTCTACGGGATACTGGTGCTACCATGACCTTGCTTCAAGAGAACTTGGTGTCTGAGAAACAGCACACTGGAGACACTATGGCTGTGAGGGTAGCAGGGGGCACTGTGTTCCGCCTACCTGTTGCCAGGGTACATTTGGATTGGGGAGTGGGCGCTAGACTTGTGAATGTGGGGGTCAAGAAGGACTTACCTGCTGATGTTCTCCTTGGAAATGACTTGGCCCCCCCTTGTTTCTGCCTATGCTCCCATGGATCCCGCTGATGTTAACCCTGTGACTACCCAAGCCCAGTCCCTCTGGAAAGAGACGCTTCCATGTTTGGAGTGGGGGCAGTACTGAGCCAAGTTGGAGCAGATGGCGGAGAACACCCCGTAGCTTACTTGAGCCGAAAGTTGTTGCCCCGGACATCCCCAAGCCGATCCGTTGGGATCAGACTGTGTATGCCGGCTTGGTTCTGGGGGAGCATTGTGGCAAACCTAGCCACTTCTGGACTATAACGTAAGAAAGGTTGTCTATAGGCTGTATATTGTGCTATGTAGATGTGACAGACCCTTCTGTCAGCCCTGAAGGAGTTAACTGTGTTCAGCTTTAGCCTCAGCTATTGTGCACTGTCATTAATGTTATTGATACACAGTCCATTGTTTAATCAACCTCAGAGAGCAGACCCTAGATGATAAGGAAAGCCAAGTGTGTGTCTGTGTTTAAATTGTTATCAGCTTGAGCAAGGTATTCTATTGTATCATGTAAAAGGGCGTGTTCCCTCCATTCAATGTACAACATTCTTTCAACCCCCCTTCTGGGGGGGTCAGACCTGCATAAATACTGGGCATATGAGCCTTAATAAAATTTCATTCTGTTTAAACCTGAAAACTGGCTGGGTTGTGAATTGCTGCTTCCCTATGCAGAACATTGTTCCCTGGTGTTAACCCTTGGTATCCGGTTGGTACCGTTACAATGAGTATCTCTGTACAGTATCTCTCTGTATAATGATGCTGAGTATCTCTGTACAGTATCACTCTGTATAATGATGATGAGTATCTCTATATAGTATCACTCTGTATAATGATGCTGAGTATCTCTGTACAGTATCACTCTGTATAATGATGATGAGTATCTCTATATAGTATCACTGTGTATAATGATGATGAGTATCTCTATACAGTATCACTCTGTATAATGATGCTGAGTATCTCTATACAGTATCACTCTGTATAATGATGATGAGTATCTCTATACAGTATCACTGTGTATAATGATGCTGAGTATCTCTATACAGTATCACTCTGTATAATGATGCTGATTATCTCTATACAGTATCACTCTGTATAATGATGCTGAGTATCTCTATACCGTATCACTCTGTATAATGATGCTGAGTATCTCTATACTGTATCACTCTGTATAATGATGCTGAGTATCTCTGTACAGTATCACTCTGTATAATGATGCTGAGTATCTCTGTACAGTATCACTCTGTATAATGATGCTGAGTATCTCTGTACAGTATCACTCTGTATAATGATGCTGATTATCTCTATACAGTATCACTCTGTATAATGATGCTGAGTATCTCTATACAGAATCACTCTGTATAATGATGCTGAGTATCTCTATACAGTATCACTCTGTATAATGATGCTGATTATCTCTATACAGTATCACTCTGTATAATGATGCTGAGTATCTCCATACAGTATCACTCTGTATAATGATGCTGATTATCTCTATACAGTATCACTCTGTATAATGATGCTGAGTATCTCTGTACAGTATCACTCTGTATAATGATGCTGATTATCTCTATACAGTATCACTCTGTATAATGATGCTGATTATCTCTATACAGTATCACTCTGTATAATGATGCTGTGTATCTCTATACAGTATCACTCTGTATAATGATGCTGATTATCTCTATACAGTATCACTCTGTATAATGATGCTGAGTATCTCTATACAGTATCACTCTGTATAATGATACTGATTATCTCTATACAGTATCACTCTGTATAATGATGCTGATTATCTCTATACAGTATCACTCTGTATAATGATGTTGAGTATCTCTGTACAGTATCACTCTGTATAATGATGCTGATTATCTCTATACAGTATCACTCTGTATAATGATGCTGAGTATCTCTATACAGTATCACTCTGTATAATGATGCTGAGTATCTCTATACAGTATCTCTCTGTATAATGATGCTGATTATCTCTATACAGTATCACTCTTTATAATGATGCTGATTATCTCTATACAGTATCACTCTGTATAATGATGCTGAGTATCTCTATACAGTATCACTCTGTATAATGATGCTGAGTATCTCTATACTGTATCACTCTGTATAATGATGCTGAGTATCTCTGTACAGTATCACTCTGTATAATGATGCTGAGTATCTCTGTACAGTATCACTCTGTATAATGATGCTGAGTATCTCTATACAGTATCACACTGTATAATAATGCTGAGTATATTTATACAGTATCACTCTGTATAATGATGCTGAGTATCTCTATACAGAATCACTCTGTATAATGATGCTGAGTATCTCTATACAGTATCACTCTGTATAATGATGCTGAGTATCTCTATACAGTATCACTCTGTATAATGATGCTGAGTATCTCTATACAGTACCACTCTGTATAATGATGCTGATTATCTATATACAGTATCACTCTGTATAATGATGCTGAGTATCTCTGTACAGTATCACTCTGTATAATGATGCTGAGTATCTCTGTACAGTATCACTCTGTATAATGATTCTGATTATCTCTATACAGTATCACTCTGTATAATGATGCTGATTATCTCTATACAGTATCACTCTGTATAATGATGCTGATTATCTCTATACAGTATCACTCTGTATAATGATGCTGAGTATCTCTATACAGTATCACTCTGTATAATGATGCTGAGTATCTCTATACAGTACCACTCTGTATAATGATGCTGAGTATCTCTGTACAGTATCTGTCTGTATAATGATGCTGAGTATCTCTATACAGTATCTCTCTGTATAAAGATGATGAGTATATCTGTACAGCAATTCTCTGTACAATAATGATGAATACAGTATCTCTGTATAGTGATGTACTTAGTAATGGCACTAAGTATTGCTCAGTGTGCTGATTGCTTTATAAAGTGACACAGAGTATGGTCACAGCTTTGTTTGTTTGCACACAGTGCCTTCCTCCTCTCAGTGTCTGATCCAGCCCACTGTACAGCTCCCCCCTGCCTGACTCAGGAGGGCATGAGAGTGATAACTGGGCTCTGAGTAAACTAGTGCAGCCTGCAGTGTACAATCAGGAGGAGGCCCCCAAGCTGCCCATAGACACCACACTTCCATGGTTACGGATTGCCCCGCTCTGTCTTCTGCTTAGCATGGAGTTTAGGAAAGTTAATCTCAGCTTACACCATGCTGGTGCTCTTCTGCTCCTCTGCCTGTGTGTGCAAGGTAAGTTTGTACCGTCCATCTGTACCTAGCCTTGTCTGCATCCGCATTAGGTACATACAATGTCTAGGGATGTTTCCATTTGCTGTTATCCTTGTGATGTTGTGTGCTCAGTATATTGTCACTTCCTAAACTCATACATAAATATTGTCATGTTGTGTGTGTGACATAGAGCCAAGCAGAGGATCTGGTCACTGATGTTGTGTGCTCAGTATATTGTCACTTCCTAAACTCATACATAAATATTGTCATGTTGTGTGTGTGACATAGAACCAAGCAGAGGATCTGGTCACTGATGTTGTGTGCTCAGTATATTGTCACTTCCTAAACTCATACATAAATATTGTCATGTTGTGTGTGTGACATAGAACCAAGCAGAGGATCTGGTCACTGATGTTGTGTGCTCAGTATATTGTCACTTCCTAAACTCATACATAGATATTGTCATGGTGTGTGTGACATATAACCAAGCAGAGGATCTGGTCACTGATGTTGTGTGCTCAGTATATTGTCACTTCCTAAACTCATACATAGATATTGTCATGGTGTGTGTGTGAGATAGAACCAAGCAGAGGATCTGGTCACTGATGTATAGTGCTCAGTATATTGTCACTTCCTAAACTCATACATAAATATTGTCATTTTGTGTGTGTGACATAGAGCCAAGCAGAGGATCTGGTCACTGATGTTGTGTGCTCAGTATATTGTCACTTCCTAAACTCATACATAGATATTGTCATGGTGTGTGTGACATAGAACCAAGCAGAGGATCTGGTCACTGATGTTGTGTGCTCAGTATATTGTCACTTCCTAAACTCATACATAGATATTGTCATGGTGTGTGTGTGAGATAGAACCAAGCAGAGGATCTGGTCACTGATGTTGTGTGCTCAGTATATTGTCACTTCCTAAACTCATACATAGATATTGTCATGGTGTGTGTGACATAGAGCCAAGCAGAGGATCTGGTCACTGATGTTGTGTGCTCAGTATATTGTCACTTCCTAAACTCATACATAGATATTGTCATGGTGTGTGTGACATAGAGCCAAGCAGAGGATCTGGTCACTGATGTTGTGTGCTCAGTATATTGTCACTTCCTAAACTCATACATAGATATTGTCATGTTGTGTGTGTGACATAGAGCCAAGCAGAGGATCTGGTCACTGATGTTGTGTGCTCAGTATATTGTCACTTCCTAAACTCATACATAGATATTGTCATGTTTTGTGTGTGTGACATAGAGCCAAGCAGAGGATCTGGTCACTGATGTTGTGTGCTCAGTATATTGTCACTTCCTAAACTCATACATAGATATTGTCATGGTGTGTGTGTGAGATAGAACCAAGCAGAGGATCTGGTCACTGATGTATAGTGCTCAGTATGTTGTCACTTCCTAAACTCATACATAGATATTGTCATGGTGTGTGTGACATAGAACCAAGCAGAGGATCTGGTCACTGAAGTTGTGTGCTCCGTATATTGTCACTTCCTAAACTCATACATAGATATTGTCATGTTTTGTGTGTGTGACATAGAGCCAAGCAGAGGATCTGGTCACTGATGTATAGTGCTCAGTATATTGTCACTTCCTAAACTCATACATAGATATTGTCATGTTTTGTGTGTGTGACATAGAGCCAAGCAGAGGATCTGGTCACTGATGTTGTGTGCTCAGGATATTGTCACTTCCTAAACTCATACATAGATATTGTCATGTTGTGTGTGTGACATAGAGCCAAGCAGAGGATCTGGTCACTGATGTTGTGTGCTCAGTATATTGTCACTTCCTAAACTCATACATAGATATTGTCATGTTGTGTGTGGGACATAGAACCAAGCAGAGGATCTGGTCACTGATGTATAGTGCTCAGTATATTGTCACTTCCTAAACTCATACATAGATATTGTCATGTTGTGTGTGTGACATAGAACCAAGCAGAGGATCTGGTCACTGATGTTGTGTGCTCACTATATTGTCACTTCACTACATAGATATTGTCATACTGTGTGTGTGACATAGAACCAAGCAGAGGATCTGGTCACTGTTTTGAACTGAGGCAAAATGGATAAATAATTACCCTGAAATTCCCGTATTACTTGGGGACCAGGTCATGTGAGGGTTAATGTGTCTATGGGATACTCAGTGCCAGAGCTGTTCTTTTTCTGCTGGGTGATGCTGACACTGGAAACTTCTTTGGGAACTGGGTGATGGGATAGGGGAGATCCTCCTTATAATTAGGCAAGTGGGGGTGATACAGAGACATCTAAGTAAAGAGTTTAAATGTGTATAATGTACGTAGTACAGCCCCAGAGAAGTTTGTTCAGACCTCGCTCAGCTCACTAGTTGTTCACTGGCTGGAATGGCCAGGCATTCCTTTGTTAGCAGTAACCCTGGCAACTGGCTGACCGTGTGAAGTATCTGCTGCTCCACACCAGCAGGACTCTGTGCACAAAAGGACAGCTCCTCTCATAGCAAACTGCAAGTTGTCCTCATGCACTGCATGTCCACAAGATATAGAGATCCACTGAAACTCTTTGTGTTCAAGTGTTTGTTTAGACCAAGAAATCCCACCTGCTCTGGGAGGTTGTTCCAGGAATCTGATGTGGTATTTGTTATGTAAAACTGGGTATTAAGGAACATCCCACAACCTTTAATCCCCCTTTACTTATAGGAAAATAAAAATGACATATTCTAATTTGTTAGTGTGTAATTTATGTACTACTCACCATGCAATGCTATGTGTTTAACCCTTGCAAAGAGATTAAGCACATAGATAAAGTCACATTCTGTGCCACAAACATTGTAGCTCCCAATCTCAGCACAACCAAGTGATATGTGGGGTCATGCAAATGATTGGCTCAGTGGGTGTTTCCTGTTAAGGACCCCGAGTTGTCTTATGCTCCACTGACAGTCTTTTTCTGTGTATTTAACCCCTTTGCAGTGTGAGCTCTAAGGAATAGGTTTTGCACTACACTAGTTCTTTAAAAGAGTGTAGATGAGGATGTAGAGTCAGACATAAGCAGTAAGAGCAGTCATTTATATAAAAGCAGGGAGTTAAAGGACACTCCTACCATAGATCAGCAATTTAGGACTGCATTGGTAAAGAAAGGTTTAAAATAATGTAACACTATATTGTTGATATCACATTTTACAAGATTTTGCCAAGCTGGATGAAATTCATCTTCTGGGTCTCCTATGCTATGGCCAGTTCTGGATAGTTACAAATGAGCTTTAGATCTGAGCTATCCAATTACTTTGTAGCATGTCGGAGAATGAAATAAATGTCACTATACATAAAGTATGATAGAGGCAATCCAATGTCTATGGAGGAGGGAAAGGCACTATTTACAGCTGAAGCCATACAGAGTAAATATGACGGGAAATGTCCCTTTAAATGTGATCAGAGCAACCTGCAGACATGGTAATAAGGCACTATTTACAGCTGAAGCCATACAGAGTAAATATGACGGGAAATGTCCCTTTAAATGTGCACAAGACCATCCTCCAGACATGGTAATAAGGCACTATTTACAGCTGAAGCCATAGAATACAGAGTGAATATGAAGGGAAATGTCCCTTTAAATGTGATCAGAGCCATCCTCCAGACATGGTAATAAGGCACTATTTACAGCTGAAACCATACAGAGTAAATATGACAGGAAATGTCCCTTTAAATGTGATCAGAGCAACCTGCAGACATGGTAATAAGGCACTATTTACAGCTGAAGCCATACAGAGTAAATATGACGGGAAATGTCCCTTTAAATGTGATCAGAGCAACCTGCAGACATGGTAATAAGGCACTATTTACAGCTGAAGCCATACAGAGTAAATATGACGGGAAATGTCCCTTTAAATGTGATCAGAGCCATCCTCCAGACATGGTAATAAGGCACTATTTACAGCTGAAACCATAGAATACAGAGTAAATATGAAGGGAAATGTCCCTTTAAATGTGCACAGGGCCATCCTCCAGACATGGTAATAAGGCACTATTTACAGCTGAAGCCATACAGAGTAAATATGACGGGAAATGTCCCTTTAAATGTGATCAGAGCAACCTGCAGACATGGTAATAAGGCACTATTTACAGCTGAAGCCATACAGAGTAAATATGACGGGAAATGTCCCTTTAAATGTGATCAGAGCAACCTGCAGACATGGTAATAAGGCACTATTTACAGCTGAAGCCATACAGAGTAAATATGACGGGAAATGTCCCTTTAAATGTGCACAAGACCATCCTCCAGACATGGTAATAAGGCACTATTTACAGCTGAAGCCATAGAATACAGAGTGAATATGAAGGGAAATGTCCCTTTAAATGTGATCAGAGCCATCCTCCAGACATGGTAATAAGGCACTATTTACAGCTGAAACCATACAGAGTAAATATGACAGGAAATGTCCCTTTAAATGTGATCAGAGCAACCTGCAGACATGGTAATAAGGCACTATTTACAGCTGAAGCCATACAGAGTAAATATGACGGGAAATGTCCCTTTAAATGTGATCAGAGCAACCTGCAGACATGGTAATAAGGCACTATTTACAGCTGAAGCCATACAGAGTAAATATGACGGGAAATGTCCCTTTAAATGTGATCAGAGCCATCCTCCAGACATGGTAATAAGGCACTATTTACAGCTGAAACCATAGAATACAGAGTAAATATGAAGGGAAATGTCCCTTTAAATGTGCACAGGGCCATCCTCCAGACATGGTAATAAGGCACTATTTACAGCTGAAGCCATACAGAGTAAATATGACGGGAAATGTCCCTTTAAATGTGATCAGAGCAACCTGCAGACATGGTAATAAGGCACTATTTACAGCTGAAGCCATACAGAGTAAATATGACGGGAAATGTCCCTTTAAATGTGATCAGAGCAACCTGCAGACATGGTAATAAGGCACTATTTACAGCTGAAGCCATACAGAGTAAATATGACGGGAAATGTCCCTTTAAATGTGATCAGAGCAACCTGCAGACATGGTAATAAGGCACTATTTACAGCTGAAGCCATACAGAGTAAATATGACGGGAAATGTCCCTTTAAATGTGATCAGAGCAACCTGCAGACATGGTAATAAGGCACTATTTACAGCTGAAGCCATACAGAGTAAATATGACAGGAAATGTCCCTTTAAATGTGATCAGAGCAACCTGCAGACATGGTAATAAGGCACTATTTACAGCTGAAGCCATACAGAGTAAATATGACAGGAAATGTCCCTTTAAATGTGATCAGAGCAACCTGCAGACATGGTAATAAGGCACTATTTACAGCTAAAGCCATACAGAGTAAATATGACGGGAAATGTCCCTTTAAATGTGATCAGAGCAACCTGCAGACATGGTAATAAGGCACTATTTACAGCTGAAGCCATACAGAGTAAATATGAAGGGAAATGTCCCTTTAAATGTGATCAGAGCAACCTGCAGACATGGTAATAAGGCACTATTTACAGCTGAAGCCATACAGAGTAAATATGAAGGGAAATGTCCCTTTAAATGTGATCAGAGCAACCTGCAGACATGGTAATAAGGCACTATTTACAGCTGAAGCCATACAGAGTAAATATGAAGGGAAATGTCCCTTTAAATGTGATCAGAGCAACCTGCAGACATGGTAATAAGGCACTATTTACAGCTGAAACCATACAGAGTAAATATGACGGGAAATGTCCCTTTAAATGTGCACAAGGCCATCCTCCAGACATGGTAATAAGGCACTATTTACAGCTGAAGTCATACAGAGTAAATATGACGGGAAATGTCCCTTTAAATGTGATCAGAGCAACCTGCAAACATGGTAATAAGGCACTATTTACAGCTGAAGCCATACAGAGTAAATATGACGGGAAATGTCCCTTTAAATGTGATCAGAGCAACCTGCAGACATGGTAATAAGGCACTATTTACAGCTGAAGCCATACAGAGTAAATATGAAGGGAAATGTCCCTTTAAATGTGATCAGAGCAACCTGCAGACATGGTAATAAGGCACTATTTACAGCTGAAGCCATACAGAGTAAATATGACGGGAAATGTCCCTTTAAATGTGATCAGAGCCATCCTCCAGACATGGTAATAAGGCACTATTTACAGCTGAAACCATACAGAGTAAATATGACAGGAAATGTCCCTTTAAATGTGATCAGAGCAACCTGCAGACATGGTAATGATGTGAACAATATAATGGTACTCAGTGCTGGCTGGGGTACAGATTCACTAGCTGGTACCTATAGACAAAACCTTTGTGTCTTTACTCAGTGCTGGCTGGGGTACAGATTCACTAGCTGGTACCTATAGACAAAACCTTTGTGTCTTTACTCAGTGCTGGCTGGGGTACAGATTCACTAGCTGGTACCTATAGACAAAACCTTTGTGTCTTTACTCAGTGCTGGCTGGGGTACAGATTCACTAGCTGGTACCTATAGACAAAACCTTTGTGTCTTTACTCAGTGCTGGCTGGGGTACAGATTCACTAGCTGGTACCTATAGACAAAACCTTTGTGTCTTTACTCAGTGCAGGCTGGGGTACAGATTCACTAGCTGGTACCTATAGACAAAACCTTTGTGTCTTTACTCAGTGCTGGCTGGGGTACAGATTCACTAGCTGGTACCTATAGACAAAACCTTTGTGTCTTTACTCAGTGCTGGCTGGGGTACATATTCACTAGCTGGTACCTATAGACAAAACCTTTGTGTCTTTACTCAGTGCTGGCTGGGGTACAGATTCACTAGCTGGTACCTATAGACAAAACCTTTGTGTCTTTACTCAGTGCTGGCTGGGGTACAGATTCACTAGCTGGTACCTATAGACAAAACCTTTGTGTCTTTACTCAGTGCTGGCTGGGGTACAGATTCACTAGCTGGTACCTATAGACAAAACCTTTGTGTCTTTACTCAGTGCTGGCTGGGGTACAGATTCACTAGCTGGTACCTATAGACAAAACCTTTGTGTCTTTACTCAGTGCAGGCTGGGGTACAGATTCACTAGCTGGTACCTATAGACAAAACCTTTGTGTCTTTACTCAGTGCTGGCTGGGGTACAGATTCACTAGCTGGTACCTATAGACAAAACCTTTGTGTCTTTACTCAGTGCTGGCTGGGGTACAGATTCACTAGCTGGTACCTATAGACAAAACCTTTGTGTCTTTACTCAGTGCAGGCTGGGGTACAGATTCACTAGCTGGTACCTATAGACAAAACCTTTGTGTCTTTACTCAGTGCTGGCTGGGGTACAGATTCACTAGCTGGTACCTATAGACAAAACCTTTGTGTCTTTACTCAGTGCTGGCTGGGGTACAGATTCACTAGCTGGTACCTATAGACAAAACCTTTGTGTCTTTACTCAGTGCTGGCTGGGGTACAGATTCACTAGCTGGTACCTATAGACAAAACCTTTGTGTCTTTACTCAGTGCTGGCTGGGGTACAGATTCACTAGCTGGTACCTATAGACAAAACCTTTGTGTCTTTACCCAGTGTAAGCTATTGTCAGCTGTAAGTTCCTAAACTGGGGCTTCATGTGAACTATGCTGATCTCTTTTATCTCCCTGGCCTCACTGATGGTCTGGGAGTCTCCTACACCAGCCTGTGTTCTGCCACACTCTGACATCAACTCTTTCATGGTCCATTACTCTGAAGCCTTAAAGATAAGGGATTAGATATGCTCACTGGTCATGCGTTTCTATTTGGGGTCTGGCCAAAGCTAAAAGGGGGGTTGGGCGAAAAAGAATCATATATCTACAGAAAGCTTTTTTATTTTATTTTTTTCATCTTATACAATTACCACCAGCTTGTGTGACTTAAACTTGTTATTTCAGGATAGAAGATGATGGCTTTTTTATCTTGTAACTAAATTATATGATTATATCCATATCTGTAACTCTTGAAAGAATGACTTGCTCACAGATGTGAAACTTGTCATGTGAATTTATGTTATGAACTAGATGTACAGTTATTCCAGAGAAGTGTAATAGTTACATGGTGTGTGAACTAGATGTACAGTTATTCCAGAGAAGTGTAATAGTTACATGGTGTGTGAACTAGATGTACAGTTATTCCAGAGAAGTGTAATAGATACATGGTGTGTGAACTAGATGTACAGTTATTCCATAGAAGTGTAATAGTTACATGGTGTGTGAACTAGATGTACAGTTATTCCAGAGAAGTGTAATAGTTACATGGTGTGTGAACTAGATGTACAGTTATCCCAGAGAAGTGTAATAGTTACATGGTGTGTGAACTAGATGTACAGTTATTCCATAGAAGTGTAATAGTTACATGGTGTGTGAACTAGATGTACAGTTATTCCAGAGAAGTGTAATAGTTACATGGTGTGTGAACTAGATGTACAGTTATTCCAGAGAAGTGTAATAGTTACATGGTGTGTGAACTAGATGTACAGTTATTCCAGAGAAGTGTAATAGTTACATGGTGTGTGAACTAGATGTACAGTTATTCCAGAGAAGTGTAATAGTTACATGGTGTGTGAACTAGATGTACAGTTATTCCAGAGAAGTGTAATAGTTACATGGTGTGTGAACTAGATGTACAGTTATTCCAGAGAAGTGTAATAGTTACATGGTGTGTGAACTAGATGTACAGTTATTCCATAGAAGTGTAATAGTTACATGGTGTGTGAACTAGATGTACAGTTATTCCAGAGAAGTGTAATAGTTACATGGTGTGTGAACTAGATGTACAGTTATTCCAGAGAAGTGTAATAGTTACATGGTGTGTGAACTAGATGTACAGTTATTCCAGAGAAGTGTAATAGTTACATGGTGTGTGAACTAGATGTACAGTTATTCCAGAGAAGTGTAATAGTTACATGGTGTGTGAACTAGATGTACAGTTATTCCAGAGAAGTGTAATAGTTACATGGTGTGTGAACTAGATGTACAGTTATTCCAGAGAAGTGTAATAGTTACATGGTGTGTGAACTAGATGTACAGTTATTCCATAGAAGTGTAATAGTTACATGGTGTGTGAACTAGATGTACAGTTATTCCATAGAAGTGTAATAGTTACATGGTGTGTGAACTAGATGTACAGTTATTCCATAGAAGTGTAATAGTTACATGGTGTGAGAACTAGATGTACAGTTATTCCAGAGAAGTGTAATAGTTACATGGTGTGTGAACTAGATGTACAGTTATTCCAGAGAAGTGTAATAGTTACATGGTGTGTGAACTAGATGTACAGTTATTCCAGAGAAGTGTAATAGTTACATGGTGTGTGAACTAGATGTACAGTTATTCCAGAGAAGTGTAATAGTTACATGGTGTGTGAACTAGATGTACAGTTATTCCAGAGAAGTGTAATAGTTACATGGTGTGTGAACTAGATGTACAGTTATCCCAGAGAAGTGTAATAGTTACATGGTGTGTGAACTAGATGTACAGTTATTCCAGAGAAGTGTAATAGTTACATGGTGTGTGAACTAGATGTACAGTTATTCCAGAGAAGTGTAATAGTTACATGGTGTGTGAACTAGATGTACAGTTATTCCATAGAAGTGTAATAGTTACATGGTGTGTGAACTAGATGTACAGTTATTCCATAGAAGTGTAATAGTTACATGGTGTGTGAACTAGATGTACAGTTATTCCAGAGAAGTGTAATAGTTACATGGTGTGTGAACTAGATGTACAGTTATTCCAGAGAAGTGTAATAGTTACATGGTGTGTGAACTAGATGTACAGTTATTCCAGAGAAGTGAAATAGTTACATGGTGTGTGAACTAGATGTACAGTTATTCCAGAGAAGTGTAATAGTTACATGGTGTGTGAACTAGATGTACAGTTATTCCAGAGAAGTGTAATAGTTACATGGTGTGTGGACTACGTTAAAGGGACACTGAACCCTATTTTTTTTTCATGATGCAGATAGTGCAGCAATTTTAAGCAACTTTCCAATTTACTCCTATTATCAGTTTTTATTTGTTCTCTTGGTATCTTTATTTGAAAAAGCAGGAATGTAAGCTTACAAGCTTGCCCATCTTTGGTTCAGTACCTGGGTACAGCTTGCTGATTGGTGGCTAAATGTACCCACCAATCAGCAAGCGCTATGCAGGGTGCTGAACCTAAAATGGGCCGGCTTGTAAGCTTACATTCCTGCTTTTTCAAATAAAGATACCAAGAGAATAAAGAAAAATGGATAATTGCAGTAAATTAGAAAGTTGCTTAAATTGCTGCTCTATTTGAATCATGAAAACAAAAATAGGGTTCAGTG
>NC_069510.1:154578282-154670782 GCF_027579735.1 Bombina bombina | reverse complement strand
GGTCACTGACGGTGACACGTTTGTACTCACACTTGTGCTAAAGATAATGCTGCAGGACAACATTAGATTTAAATCATGTTTTAGTTGAAATTACACAAGAAATAAGTCACTGTTAATTATTTTTATTTAAAGGGACACTAAATATTTTTATTAAATAGTTACTATTAACGACACATATCCAAAGGGGTTTAAAGGGACAGTCTACTCCGGAATTGATATTGTTTAAAAAAAATAGATAATCCCTTTATTACTCATTCCCCAGTTTTATATAACCAACAGTTATATTAATACACTTTTTACCTCTGTAATTACCTTGTATCTAAGTCTCTGCAGACTGCTCCTTATCTCAGTTATATTTATATACTTTTTACCTCTGTAATTACCTTGTATCTAAGGGGCCCATATATCAAAGGGCTTGCGGACCTGATCCGACACTGCGGATCAGGTCCGCAAGACCTCGCTAAATGCGGAGAGCAATACGCTCTCCACATTTAACATTGCACCAGCAGCTCACAAGAGCTGCTGGTGCAACGCCGCCCCCTGCTGACTCGCGGCCAATCGGCCGCCAGCAGGGAGCTGTCAATCAACCCGATCGTATTCGATCGGGTTGATTTCCGGCGGTTCCTGTCCGCCTGCTCAGAGCAGGCGGACAGGGTTATGAAGCAGCGGTCTTTAGACCGCTGCTTCATAACTTGTGTTTCTGGCGAGTCTGAAGACTCGCCAGAAACACGGCCCTTCAAGCTCCATACGGAGCTTGATAAATGGGCCTGTAAGTCTCTGCAGACTGCTCCTTATCTCAGTTATATTTATATACTTTTTACCTCTGTGATTACCTTGTATCAAAGCCTCTGCAGACTGCTCCTTATCTCAGTTATATTAATATACGTTTTACCTGTGTGATTACCTTGTATCTAAGCCTCTGCAGACTGCCCCTTATCTCAGTTATATTTATATACTTTTTACCTCTGTAATTACCTTGTATCTAAGTCTCTGCAGACTGCTCCTTATCTCAGTTATATTTATATACTTTTTACCTCTGTAATTACCTTGTATCTAAGTCTCTGCAGACTGCTCCTTATCTCAGTTATATTTATATACTTTTTACCTCTGTGATTACCCTGTATCTAAGCCTCTGCAGACTGCCCCTTACCTCAGTTATATTAATATACGTTTTACCTGTGTGATTACCTTGTATCTAAGCCTCTGCAGACTGCTCCTTATATCACTTATATTAATATACTTTTTACCTCTGTGATTATCTTGTATCTAAGCCTCTGCAGACTGCTCCTTATCTCAGTTATATTAATATACTTTTTACCTCTGTGATTATCTTGTATCTAAGCATCTGCAGACTGCTCCTTATCTCAGTTATATTAATATACTTTTTACCTCTGTGATTACCCTGTATCTAAGCCTCTGCTGACTGCTCCTTATCTCAGTTATATTAATATACTTTTTATCTCTGTGATTATCTTGTATCTAAGCCTCTGCTGACTGCTCCTTATCTCAGTTATATTAATATACTTTTTACCTCTGTGATTATCTTGTATCTAAGCCTCTGCAGACTGCTCCTTATCTCAGTTATATTAATATACTTTTTACCTCTGTGATTATCTTGTATCTAAGCATCTGCAGACTGCTCCTTATCTCAGTTATATTAATATACTTTTTACCTCTGTGATTACCCTGTATCTAAGCCTCTGCAGACTGCCCCCTTATCTCAGTTATATTAATATACCTTTTACCTCTGTGATTACCTTGTATCTAAGCCTCTGCAGACTGCCCCCTTTTCTCAGTTATATTAACATACTTTTTACCTCTGTGATTACCTTGTATCTAAGTCTCTGCAGACTGCTCCTTATCTCAGTTATATTAATATACTTTTTACCTCTGTGATTACCCTGTATCTAAGCCTCTGCAGACTGCCCCCTTATCTCAGTTATATTAATATACTTTTTACCTCTGTGATTACCTTGTATCTAAGCCTCTGTAGACTGCTCCTTATCTCGGTTCTATTAATATACTTTTTACCTCTGTGATTACCTTGTATCTAAGCCTCTGCAGACTGCCCCCTTATCTCAGTTATATTAATATACCTTTTACCTCTGTGATTACCTTGTATCTAAGCATCTGCAGAATGCCCCCTTATCTCAGTTATATTAATATACTTTTTACCTCTGTGATTACCCTGTATCTAAGCCTCTGCAGAATGCCCCATATTTCAGTTATATTAATATACTTTGTACCTCTGTGATTACCCTGTATCTAAGCCTCTGCAGAATGCCCCCTTATCTCAGTTATATTAATATACTTTTTACCTCTGTGATTACCTTGTATCTAAGCCTCTGCAGACTGCCCCTTATCTCAGTTATATTAATATACTTTTTACCTCTGTGATTATCTTGTATCTAAGCATCTGCAGACTGCCCCCTTATCTCAGTTATATTAATATACTTTTTACCTCTGTGATTACCTTGTATCTAAGTCTCTGCAGACTGCTCCTTATCTCAGTTATATTTATATACTTTTTACCTCTGTAATTACCTTGTATTTAAGTCTCTGCAGACTGCTCCTTATCTAAGTTATATTTATATACTTTTTACCTCTGTGATTACCCTGTATCTAAGCCTCTGCAGACTGCTCCTTATCTCAGTTATATTAATATACGTTTTACCTCTGTAATTACCTTGTATCTAAGCCTCTGCAGACTGCTCCTTAGCTCAGTTATATTAATATACTTTTTACCTCTGTGATTATCTTGTATCTAAGCATCTGCAGACTGCCCCCTTATCTCAGTTATATTAATATACTTTTTACCTCTGTGATTACCTTGTATCTAAGTCTCTGCAGACTGCTCCTTATCTCAGTTATATTAATATACTTTTTACCTCTGTGATTACCCTGTATCTAAGCCTCGGCAGACTGCCCCCTTATCTCAGTTATATTAATATACCTTTTACCTCTGTGATTACCCTGTATCTAAGCCTCTGCAGACTGCCCCCTTATCTCAGTTATATTAATATACCTTTTACCTCTGTGATTACCTTGTGTCTAAGCCTCTGCAGAATGCCCCCTTATCTCAGTTATATTAATATACTTTTTACCTCTGTGATTACCTTGTATCTAAGCCTCTGCAGAATGCCCCATATTTCAGTTTTATTATTATACTTTTTACCTCTGTGATTACCCTGTATCTAAACCTCTGCAGAATGCCCCCTTATCTCAGTTATATTAATATACTTTGTACCTCTGTGATTACCCTGTATCTAAGCCTCTGCAGAATGCCCCCTTATCTCAGTTATATTAATATACTTTTTAACTCTGTGATTACCTTGTATCTAAGCCTCTGCAGACTGCCCCTTATCTCAGTTATATTAATATACTTTTTACCTCTGTGATTATCTTGTATCTAAGCATCTGCAGACTGCCGCCTTATCTCAGTTATATTAATATACTTTTTACCTCTGTGATTACCTTGTATCTAAGTCTCTGCAGACTGCTCCTTATCTCAGTTATATTAATATACTTTTTACCTCTGTGATTACCCTGTATCTAAGCCTCTGCAGACTGCTCCTTATCTCAGTTATATTAATATCCTTTTTACCTCTGTGATTACCTTGTATCTAAGCCTCTGCAGACTCCTCCTTATCTCAGTTATATTAATATAGTTTTTACCTCTGTGATTACCTTGTATCTAAGCTTCTGAAGACTGCCCCTTATCTCAGTTATATTAATATACTTTTTACCTCTGTGATTACCTTGTATCTAAGTTTCTGAAGACTAATCCCTTATTTCAGTTCTTTTTACTGACTTGCATTTTAGCCAATCAGGGCTGACTCCTATGTAACGCCACATGCGTAAGAACAATGTTATCTATATGGCACAAATGCATTTATAAACAAAAGAGAGCCTTCATGGGCTAAGAAATTAGCATATAAGCCTACCTAGGTTTAGCTTTCAACTAAGAATACCAAGAGAACAAAGCAAATTTGATGATAAAAGTAAATTAGAAAGTTGTTTAAAATTACATGCCCTATCTGAATCATGAAAGTTTTATTTTGACTACACTGTCCTTTTAAAGATCTCTTATAGCACAGGTCTTGCTGACAGCTATTTAACCACTTAATGCAGAAATGACAGTTTTTAAGGAGCTAATGAATTTAATTTAAAGAGACACTAAACCCTTTGAAGTTGTCACTTTTCAACTGATTTATAACTGCCCCTAATTGGCCACAGTCGAAGAGATCAGAGCATACTTAGATAACTTAGTGTTGGTGCCCGATACTTTATAGAAGCTAAAACCAAACGTATTTCTTCAGTATTTCCTTAGCTAATGAGAAAACAATATACATCTACATATTCTCATGCTTATCTTTGTTTTGAATACATCATTATGTCCCTTTAACTCTAAATACTACTCTAATTGACAGTGTTTGATACAATTGTGCCCTTTTAGTACTAAGCAGCATCACTGTGGGTCGGATCGGGCCAATAGACAATAGCTAGTATATAACCGCTTGCGTTCCTTAGTATACATCTAAACAGAACTAATCAGTCATAGACAATAGCTAGTATATTAGGGCGTTCCTTAGTATACATCTAAACAGAACTAATCAGTCATAGACAATAGCTAGTATATTAGGGCGTTCCTTAGTATACATCTAAACAGAACTAATCAGTCATAGACAATAGCTAGTATATTAGGGCGTTCCTTAGTATACATCTAAACAGAACTAATCAGTCATAGACAATAGCTAGTATATTAGGGCGTTCCTTAGTATACATCTAAACAGAACTAATCAGTCATAGACAATAGCTAGTATATTAGGGCGTTCCTTAGTATACATCTAAACAGAACTAATCAGTCATAGACAATAGCTAGTATATTAGGGCGTTCCTTAGTATACATCTAAACAGAACTAATCAGTCATAGACAATAGCTAGTATATTAGGGCGTTCCTTAGTATACATCTAAACAGAACTAATCAGTCATAGACAATAGCTAGTATATTAGGGCGTTCCTTAGTATACATCTAAACAGAACTAATCAGTCATAGACAATAGCTAGTATATTAGGGCGTTCCTTAGTATACATCTAAACAGAACTAATCAGTCATAGACAATAGCTAGTATATTAGGGCGTTCCTTAGTATACATCTAAACAGAACTAATCAGTCATAGACAATAGCTAGTATATTAGGGCGTTCCTTAGTATACATCTAAACAGAACTAATCAGTCATAGACAATAGCTAGTATATTAGGGCGTTCCTTAGTATACATCTAAACAGAACTAATCAGTCATAGACAATAGCTAGTATATTAGGGCGTTCCTTAGTATACATCTAAACAGAACTAATCAGTCATAGACAATAGCTAGTATATTAGGGCGTTCCTTAGTATACATCTAAACAGAACTAATCAGTCATAGACAATAGCTAGTATATTAGGGCGTTCCTTAGTATACATCTAAACAGAACTAATCAGTCATAGACAATAGCTAGTATATTAGGGCGTTCCTTAGTATACATCTAAACAGAACTAATCAGTCATAGACAATAGCTAGTATATTAGGGCGTTCCTTAGTATACATCTAAACAGAACTAATCAGTCATAGACAATAGCTAGTATATTAGGGCGTTCCTTAGTATACATCTAAACAGAAC
The DNA here is from genome assembly GCF_027579735.1 of Bombina bombina. Classification (NCBI taxonomy): domain Eukaryota; kingdom Metazoa; phylum Chordata; class Amphibia; order Anura; family Bombinatoridae; genus Bombina; species Bombina bombina. The sequence continues at coordinate 154,665,118 of NC_069510.1, read as the reverse complement.
TAATCAGTCATAGACAATAGCTAGTATATTAGGGCGTTCCTTAGTATACATCTAAACAGAACTAATCAGTCATAGACAATAGCTAGTATATTAGGGCGTTCCTTAGTATACATCTAAACAGAACTAATCAGTCATAGACAATAGCTAGTATATTAGGGCGTTCCTTAGTATACATCTAAACAGAACTAATCAGTCATAGACAATAGCTAGTATATTAGGGCGTTCCTTAGTATACATCTAAACAGAACTAATCAGTCATAGATAAACCTATTGTTTGTTTTGTTTATAATGAATTGTTAGGGAAAACGAGCTCTATATTATTTTCTATGAGGTTTCCCATATATTACAGTGATTGACCCATAAACATATTCAGGGCTACATTTAGCAAGATCGGAAAGTCCCGATCGGTTTCAGTCTCGCTCATCTGAGGCTGTAACTGATATTTATGAAGCATCGCTTTAAACTGCTGCTTCATAAATACTGGTGACTACTCTCATGCAATTGGTGGCAGTGGCACGAGGGCAGCTCATGCAGTGCTAAATATGGGGAACAAAATTTGCGATGAAATGCAGACAGGTTCACAACACATAAACCCTGTTACTCCACAAATTGATAAACCTAGACCGTAGTATGTTTTGTTTTAATTCTAATTAATGTGAATGCAAATTTGAATGACTAAGTACCCGGTTTTTAAAAACACTATTAAAAACAGGGGCACTTTCATTCATTAAGATTTATATTGAAACATTTTTTTAAATACTTACTTTTGTCTTTAGGAAAACCAGACCGGGCATCCTCCGCCCGCAGCTCCTCTGTACTGCATATTGATGACTAAACCGGCTTCCTCCAATCATTGCGAGCACCCCAAGGCGTAGAGCTCGTGAGGCCACACAACGATTGGAGGAAGTCGGTTTCGTCATTGCTGTGCTACGTACAGAGGAGCTGCGGGTGGAGGATTGTTGGTCTGGTTTCCTTAAAGGGACATTATACACTCATTTTTTCTTTGCATAAATGTTTTGTAGATAATCTATTTATATAGCCCATAAAGTTTTTTTTTTTTTTTTAATGTATAGTTTTGCTTATTTTTAAATAACATTGCTCTGATTTTCAGACTCCTAACCAAACCCCCAAAGTTTTATGTGAATACCGTCAGCCACCTTCTCCAGCTTGCTCCTGTTTGTGTAAAGGGTCTTTTCATATGTAAAAGAAGGGGGAGGGGGAGGGTCTTATTTGCCACTTGCAGTGGGCTTTCCAGCTACCTTTTCAACAGAGCTAAACTGAAAGCTTCTAAGTAAGTTTTTAAACCGTTTTATACTGGATTTTTATATCAGTGTCTGTGCATCTTATTCTTTATAGTAGTGTCTATTACATGCAGTTATATGAAAATGAGTGTATACTGTCCCTTTAAGAAAAAGGTAAGTATTTAAAAAAACGCTTCAATGTACATTTTAATGAATGAAAGTGCCCTTGTTTTTAACAGTATTTTGTAAAAACCGAGCACTTATTCATTCAAATTTAATTATCAAATGATTTCTCAACAAAAATCTCTATAGACTTTAAGGTGAATCTTATAGAAAAATGATTAGATAAACTAACCCCTTACTATTTCTGAAGAGATTGAATAGACAGATTGAGGGGCATTGTATACACAAAGCAAGGTGATATACACATAAACCATAAGGTCATGCAGATGGACAAACTAACAATTGGTAATCAGAGAGGTCAGGTCAGGGGAAAAGGCAGGGCAGCTATCATCAAAACTGGACCTCCCATTGCACCTTCCTACAATAAATCAAATGAACAAAAAGCAGTAGGGAATAGGGCTATAGAACTGTGCATTTGTTATACGTCACAGTCTTCATTCTCTAAAAGACCCACGAAGAATGTAACAAAGCCTTAAATGAAGGAAACTCTTCACACGATGCAGGTGTGTTACACTGATGTGTTAGCCAAGAATCACAGAATAACGGGAATTCCTGAAACCTTCTCACCCGTGTTTTCTTCTGGTGATCTGCAGACTTGGTAGCAGTGATCAGAAGACACACAGACACTTGTGAGGTTGCTAGTGGGGGGGGGGGGGGTTGTAAGTTTTGATGCTAAAGTGCGCGGTTTCTAAAATATTTATTAAAAACAAGGGCACTTTAATTCATCAAAATTTACATTTTACTTGTGTTGCGAAAAAATACTTACCTTTTAATATTGACAGCGGCTCCAGATTCCTCCACCCGTCGCAAAGCCTCTTCCTGGGTCTAAAATGAGGAATCCGGCTTCCTCCAATCACGGCGTTGAATCAGACACTGATTCCCCCGGGGGGGGGGGGGGGATGAGCCGTGATTGGAGGATGACCTATCCATCATTTCTGACGTCAGAAATGGCTTGCGACGACCGGAGGACGCTGGAGCGGCTGTCAAGATTAAAAGGTACGTTTTTTTTTCACAACACGAGTGAAATGTAAATGTAAATTTTTATGAATTAAAGTGCCCCTGTTTTTAAAAAAATTTTTTAAAACCGGGCACTTTAGCATCAAAACTTACATGTACTTTAAGGCCAGATCATTGTTTGTTTAATTCACTCAGCATCACTCTTCCTAGATGTTCCACAATTTAGTTAGGAGTTTCTGTTTATTATCATCTATAGTTGCGTGAGGTGATCACTGCATGTTATCTTGCACATCAAAGGGGAACCACCAGCAATATGAAGACGCAAAACTTACAACCGCAATGCGCTGGCAAATATCTGTTTCATGCTGGATAGAATGGAGAGTGTCTACAGCAACTGGCCGTGGGGGTTCTAGAGTTGCAGTTATGATTGGATCTCGTCCCACAGTTATGTCTCATCCCACAGTTGTGTCTCGTCCCACAGTTGTGTCTTGTCCCACAGTTGTGTCTCGTCCCACAGTTGTGTCTCGTCCCACAGTTATGTCTCGTCCCACAGCTGTGTCTCATCCCACAGTTGTATCTCATCCCACAGTTGTATCTCATCCCACAGTTGTGTCTCGTTCCACAGTTGTATCTCGTCCCCTAGTTGTATCTTGTCCCACAGTTGTATCTCGTCCGAGTTGTCCCACAGTTGTGTCTCGTCTCACAGTTGTGTCTCATCCCACAGTTGTATCTCGTCCCACAGTTGTATCTTGTCCCACAGTTGTGTCTTGTCTCACAGTTGTGTCTCGTCCCACAGTTGTATCTCATCCCACAGTTGTATCTCGTCCCACAGTTGTATCTCGTCCCACAGTTGTGTCTCATCCCACAGTTGTGTCTCGTCCCACAGTTGTGTCTCGTCCCACAGTTGTGTCTCATCCCACAGTTGTGTCTCATCCCACAGTTGTGTCTCATCCCACAGTTGTATCTCGTCCTACAGTTGTGTCTCGTCCCACAGTTGTGTCTCATCCCACAGTTGTGTCTCATCCCACAGTTGTGTCTCGTCCCACAGTTGTGTCTCGTCCCACAGTTGTGTCTCGCCCCACAGTAGTCTCGTCCCAAAGTTGTGTCTCGTCCCACAGTTGTGACTCGTCCTACAGTTGTATCTCGTCCCACAGTTGTGTCTCGTCCCACAGTTGTATCTCGTCCCACAGTTGTGTCTCATCCCACAGTTGTATCTCGTCCCACAGTTGTGTCTCGTCCCACAGTTGTATCTCATCCCACAGTTGTGTCTCATCCCACAGTTGTATCTCGTCCCACAGTTGTGTCTCATCCCACAGTTGTATCTCATCCCACAGTTGTATCTCGTCCTACAGTTGTGTCTCATCCCACAGTTGTATCTCATCCCACAGTTGTATCTCGTCCCACAGTTGTGTCTCGTCCCACAGTTGTGTCTCATCCCACAGTTGTGTCTCGTCCCACAGTTGTGTCTCGCCCCACAGTAGTCTCGTCCCAAAGTTGTGTCTCGTCCCACAGTTGTGTCTCGTCCTACAGTTGTATCTCGTCCCACAGTTGTGTCTCGTCCCACAGTTGTATCTCGTCCCACAGTTGTGTCTCATCCCACAGTTGTATCTCGTCCCACAGTTGTGTCTCGTCCCACAGTTATATCTCATCCCACAGTTGTGTCTCATCCCACAGTTGTATCTCGTCCCACAGTTGTGTCTCATCCCACAGTTGTATCTCATCCCACAGTTGTATCTCGTCCTACAGTTGTGTCTCATCCCACAGTTGTATCTCGTCCCACAGTTGTATCTCGTCCCACAGTTGTGTCTCGTCCCACAGTTGTGTCTCATCCCACAGTTGTGTCTCATCCCACAGTTGTATCTCGTCCCACAGTTGTATCTCGTCCCACAGTTGTGTCTCGTCCCACAGTTGTGTCTCGTCCCACAGTTGTGTCTCATCCCACAGTTGTGTCTCATCCCACAGTTGTATCTCGTCCTACAGTTGTGTCTCGTCCCACAGTTGTGTCTCATCCCACAGTTGTGTCTCATCCCACAGTTGTGTCTCATCCCACAGTTGTGTCTCGTCCCACAGTTGTGTCTCGCCCCACAGTAGTCTCGTCCCAAAGTTGTGTCTCGTCCCACAGTTGTGTCTCGTCCTACAGTTGTATCTCGTCCCACAGTTGTGTCTCGTCCCACAGTTTTATCTCGTCCCACAGTTGTGTCTCATCCCACAGTTGTATCTCGTCCCACAGTTGTGTCTCGTCCCACAGTTGTATCTCGTCCTACAGTTGTATCTCGTCCCACAGTTGTGTCTTATCCCACAGTTGTATCTTGTCCTACAGTTGTATCTCGTCCCACAGTTGTGTCTCATCCTACAGTTGTATCTCGTCCCACAGTTGTGTCTCATCCCACAGTTGTATCTCGTCCTACAGTTGTATCTCGTCCCACAGTTGTGTCTCATCCTACAGTTGTATCTCGTCCCACAGTTGTGTCTTATCCCACAGTTGTATCTCGTCCTACAGTTGTATCTCGTCCCACAGGTGTGTCTCATCTTACAGTTGTGTCTCATCCCACAGTTGTGTCTCATCCCACAGTTGTATCTCGTCCTACAGTTGTATCTCGTCCCACAGTTGTGTCTCGTCGCACAGTTGTGTCTCATCCTACAGTTGTATCTCATCCCACAGTTGTGTCTCGTCCCACAGTTGTATCTCGTCCTACAGTTGTATCTCGTCCCACAGTTGTGTCTCGTCGCACAGTTGTGTCTCATCCTACAGTTGTATCTCGTCCCACAGTTGTGTCTCGTCCCACAGTTGTATCTCGTCCTACAGTTGTGTCTCGTCCCACAGTTGTGTCTCATCCCACAGTTGTATCTCGTCCTACAGTTGTATCTCGTCCCACAGTTGTGTCTCATCCTACAGTTGTATCTCGTCCCACAGTTGTGTCTTATCCCACAGTTGTATCTCGTGCCACAGTTGTGTCTCGTCCCACAGTTGTGTCTCATCCTACAGTTGTATCTCGTCCCACAGTTGTATCTCGTCCTACAGTTGTGTCTCGTCCTACAGTTGTATCTCGTCCCACAGTTGTGTCTTATCCCACAGTTGTATCTCGTCCTACAGTTGTGTCTCGTCCCACAGTAAATCTTATGAGGTTGTTTTTATTTCTCTTTTGTTTCTAGAGAGGATTATTTTATAAGGGGTTTTTGTTTTGTTTTTTTCTTCATTTGTTTGTTCTATTGGGTTTTGAAGGAGTCTTTAAAAGTGGCATAAAACCTAAAAAATGTCTTTTATGATTCAGATAAAACATAATTTTGAACAACTTTCCAATGTACTTCTATTATTGAATTTTTCTTCTTCATTTTCTTTTTACCCTTTGTTGAAAAGCATGAATGGAAGTTCAGGAGTGTGCGCATGTGTTCAGCACTATATGGCATGAGTTTTATAACAATGTTAAACATCAGCATGAGCGCCAGGTGGCAGCACTATTTCCTGGCATGTGTACGCTACCAGTCTAGGTCTAGATATCTCTTCAACAAAGTATAACATGAGAACAAAGCAAATTTGATAATAGAGGTAAATTGGAATTTATTTATTTTTTAAATCGTATTTTCTATCTGAATAATGGAAGACATTTTTGGGTTTTATGTCCCTTTAAATTGTTCTATGTGTTGAGATGTAAATAGTTACGAGATAGATGCAGCTCCGTTGATTAAAGAGACAGTATACACTCATTTTCATATAACTGCATGTAATAGACACTACTATAAAGAATAATATGCACAGATACTGATATAAAAATCCAGTATAAAACAGTTTAAAAACTTACTTAGAAGCTGTCAGTTTACCTCTGTTGAAAAGGTAGCTGGAAAGCCCACTGCAAGTGGCAAATACGACCTTCCCCCCCTCCCCCTTCTTTTGCATATGAAAAGACCCTTTACACAAACAGGAGCAAGCTGGAGTAGGTAGTCGAGCGTATTCACATAAAACTTTGGGGCTTGGTTAGGAGTCTGAAAATCAGAGCAATGTTATTTAAAAATAAGCAAAACTATACATTAATTAAAAAAAAAAAACTTTATGGGCTATATAAATAGATAATCTACAAAACATTTATGCAAAGAAAAAATGAGTGTATAATGTCCCTTTAATGGAGTTTAAGTCACAACTTCTGGCTGTGACAGGGGGACGGGTACAAATCCGTAAGAATCTCACAGTTTTTCTTGTTGCAATATTTCAGCAAGATATTAGTTCAAGATATAAGTTTCACTATTTTTTTATTTAGCCTAAGCCACTGAGACCGTATCCCTCACTTTCATATAATGTGATGTTTACTGTTACAATGTCTCTATCACAACTGAGCAAAATATTTATATGATACCTAAGCGCCTCTACAGGACTGCAATTAAACCTCTCAGGCATCCAATGGGTTAACGTTATCCCTTTTTCTGACACTAGAGGGACAAAACAGACTAAATAAATACTGACAGAATGATGTATTCAAAAGAAATATTATCCTGGGGATAATACGCAGATGTGTTTTTAGTATATTAGTTTAACTAGAATGGGTCAAGTGGAAGCTCTTTCAATGGAGAGGGTTACATATCCAAGTGGTTGTCCACTGATTACCTGACAGAACCATATGCATATGGAAAAGCATCAGGGGGTATCCTTTATGTCAGGGGGTCACCAAATCGGTTTAAAATTTAGGAGCCAGTAAGAATATTTAGAAACCAAACATATTTTTAGGAGCAAAATAGAGGTATTTGCATATAGATAAAAGGAAAATAACCCAAAAAGTTAGGAGCCAGGGGTAAATTTTTAGGAGCCAGTGGCTCCCTGACTTCTAGGTTTGTCCAGCCCTGTCTTTTGTTGACCCCCACAATGAGACCCTTTATTTGAAAGTAGCAATCCTACTCTTTCAATTCCTGTGTCTTCCTGTTGCCAGCTGATTGTCATAATGAGGACAGATACATCTCAACACTGTTACTATTTTTGGGGTTTTGGTGATTTTTAGTTTACTACCTCCTCACCATAGAGATAAATAATAATAATAAGGAAAGAGGGAGTTTTCTCAATTCAAATACGTTGTTTCATGTCCAAGTGATGATCATAGTAATAGTGATAACGTGGCAGTAACTCTCATTATCTGTGTTGCTAATGTTATAGCTCCAATACTATAGCGCTAGATCCGCACTTCTCTGTATGAATCGGAATAAATGGGAGACCTAGGTGCAGGGCCGCCACTAGAAATTTTGGGGCCCCTGACTTAACGATTGATCAGGCCCCCCCCCTCCTTTGACATGTGCAATTTTTGTCCAAGTGACTAAAACATATATGCACTTTATTCTTAAGTGTCTATTTAAACTTGGAAATGTTGTAAAGGTAGTAACATACACTGACACACACACACACTCACACATAAGGATTCACATATAGACACTCTAGCAAACACGCAAAGAAACTCAGACACAGACACCCAAACAGACACTTAGCACTTGTTTACATTGACCTGACAAGTAATGAGGTAAACTACAGTTTTCTAAAAAAAGGAGATTTAGAAAACAAAATATGGAGTTCTGATTATCTTTTTGTAAAGGAAGATGCCAACTAAATGATGACAACAGCATGCAGTGGCTGAAAGGAAGGGCCCTGAACTGCCTAAACAATAATTTAAAGGTTAAATGGTAGATTGGTGACTTCCGTAAAGGTCTCATTAGTCTTAAAGTCTGTAGAAAGATGTGAATAATCAGTAGTAAGGTCAAAATGTCCTAAAAAGGAACAGACAATGGACACACAAACACACACACACACACACAAACTCAAACTTGCACATACACCCAAGGAAACACCAACAGAGACAGCCTCAGAAAAAACACAAAGACATACACGCACAAACAGAGACACCCACAGAAAATACACACCCTCACAGAGACATCCACAGAAAACACAAACATACATAAACACACACGCACACACCCTCACAGAGACATCCACAGAAAACACAGACATACACACCCACCCTCACAGAGGCATCCAGAGAAAATACACAAAGACAAACACACGCCCACCCTCACAGAGACACCCATAGAAAAAGCTCAAAGACATATTCACACACCCTCACAGACATCTACAGAAAATGCACAAAGACATACACACCCACCCTCACAGAGATACCAACAGAAAAAAAATACATACACACTCATAGAGACACAAACCAAAGACATAAACACAGACACCCACAGAAACACTCACAAGAGGAAACATTTATGCACATTGCATCCCCTAAATCAACAGTGTGTGACATGCATGATAAAAAAATGCAGAAATTAAGAGATCACTTTTTAAAGAATCATATTTATAAATGTGCAAACAAAAATAATTCTGTGAATTCAAAATTGTACATTAATGATCTGGGTAAATGGCTAGATGAAGAAAAGTACTTTTAAAAGGTTGACATATGTTTGTTTGATTTTTTTCCCCATTTACCCCAACCAAGAGCACCACTTCAAATATAGTGTACAAATGTTCCCATCTGTCAGCTGTACTTGTGGATTTTGAAAATGCTGTACTCAATATGGTCTTGGTGGAACCATAAGCTGTGGTACTCATACCATTAGTTCTGGTTAAATGCAGGATTTAAGCTTGTTGGTATGCATTTCAAAATTAAGTCAGCTGTAAAGTAAACTGAACAGTTTTAAGTTAACCTGTCTCATTTCCAACACTGAGCAATCTTAGTCTGAGAGTATAACATGTTATGCAGATATAAAAATCTTAGCTAAAATGCCTCCTTGTATCTGGAAAGTCCTTGCATAAAGGGGCAGTAAACTGGAATGTAATATATTTCATTTGTGTATTGAGGAGGAAACATTTCTGTATGGTTTTAAATATAGAATTTCTACAGCATTGTCAAATAATCATAAATACACTGCTGCTAAAAAAATGTGTTTTTATGGACCCCTGGCCCCACCATACAACTACTACCACACTGAAGTTACAATCTTAACTTGCACAAAGAAATAAAAAACATTTGCTAAGTAATTCCTACCTCCTCTGCAAATGAAAGTGATCAGCCGTCTGACTCAGGCACACACTCTACAAACAAAGTGCCAAGTCTGTCTCACACTGTGCATAGTGGTTTAGTGCAGAAATCCTCTCAAATGCTAATACTTTACTCCTTGTAATCCCATGCTCAATTAGCACTCTGCTGTAGTACCCACTGGTGGCTGCCAAAATGTAAAAAAAAAAAAAAAAAAATTTTTTAATGTTTTTGCCTCATGGGGCCCCCCCTAGCCCATTGGGCCCCTGACAGGAGTCACCCCTGTCACCCCCTAATGGCGGCCCTGCCTAGGTGCATATAATAGTAAGTGATATTTCTACATGAGATGACTACTGGTGCATATAATAGTGATATTTCTACATGAGATGACTACTGGTGCATATAATAGTGATATTTCTACATGAGATGACTACTGGTGCATATAATAGTGATATTTCTACATGAGATGACTACTGGTGCATATAATAGTGATATTTCTACATGAGATGACTACTGGTGCATATAATAGTGATATTTCTACATGAGATGACTACTGGTGCATATAATAGTGATATTTCTACATGGGATGACTACTGGTGCATATAATAGTGATATTTCTACATGGGATGACTACTGGTGCATATAATAGTGATATTTATACATGGGATGACTACTGGTGCATATAATAGTAAGTGATATATCTACATGAGATGACTACTGGTGCATATAATATTAAGTGATATTTCTACATGAGATGACTGCTGGTGCATATAATAGTAAGTGATATTTCTACACGGGATGACTGCTGGTGCATATAATAGTAAGTGATATTTCTACACGGGATGACTACTGGTGCATATAATAGTAAGTGATATTTCTACATGAGATGACTACTGGTGCATATAATAGTGATATTTCTACATGAGATGACTACTGGTGCATATAATAGTGATATTTCTACATGGGATGACTACTGGTGCATATAGTAGTAAGTGATATTTCTACATGAGATGACTACTGGTGCATATAATAGTGATATTTCTACATGAGATGACTACTGGTGCATATAATAGTGATATTTCTACATGGGATGACTACTGGTGCATATAGTAGTAAGTGATATTTCTACATGGGATGACTACTGGTGCATATAATAGTAAGTGATATTTCTACATGGGATGACTACTGGTGCATATAGTAGTAAGTGATATTTATACATGGGATGACTACTGGTGCATATAATAGTAAGTGATATTTCTACATGAGATGACTACTGGTGCATATAGTAGTAAGTGATATTTCTACATGGGATGACTACTGGTGCATATAATAGTAAGTGATATTTCTACATGGGATGACTACTGGTGCATATAATAGTAAGTGATATTTCTACATGAGATGACTACTGGTGCATATAATAGTAAGTGATATTTCTACATGAGATGACTACTGGTGCATATAATAGTAAGTGATATTTCTACATGGGATGACTACTGGTGCATATAATAGTAAGTGATATTTCTACATGGGATGACTACTGGTGCATATAATAGTGATATTTCTACATGGGATGACTACTGGTGCATATAATAGTGATATTTATAAATGGGATGACTACTGGTGCATATAATAGTAAGTGATATTTCTACATGAGATTACTACTGGTGCATATAATAGTAAGTGATATTTCTACATGAGATTACTACTGGTGCATATAATAGTGATATTTCTACATGAGATGACTACTGGTGCATATAATAGTAAGTGATATTTCTACATGGGATGACTACTGGTGCATATAATAGTAAGTGATATTTCTACATGGGATGACTACTGGTGCATATAGTAGTAAGTGATATTTCTACATGGGATGACTACTGGTGCATATAATAGTAAGTGATATTTCTATATGAGATGACTACTGATGCATATAATAGTAAGTGATATTTCTACACGGGATGACTGCTGGTGCATATAATAGTAAGTGATATTTCTACACGGGATGACTACTGGTGCATATAATAGTAAGTGATATTTCTATATGAGATGACTACTGGTGCATATAATAGTAAGTGATATTTCTACATGAGATGACTACTGGTGCATATAATAGTAAGTGATATTTCTACATGAGATGACTACTGGTGCATATAATAGTGATATTTCTACATGAGATGACTACTGGTGCATATAATAGTGATATTTCTACATGGGATGACTACTGGTGCATATAGTAGTAAGTGATATTTCTACATGGGATGACTACTGGTGCATATAATAGTAAGTGATATTTCTACATGGGATGACTACTGGTGCATATAGTAGTAAGTGATATTTATACATGGGATGACTACTGGTGCATATAATAGTAAGTGATATTTCTACATGAGATGACTACTGGTGCATATAGTAGTAAGTGATATTTCTACATGGGATGACTACTGGTGCATATAATAGTAAGTGATATTTCTACATGGGATGACTACTGGTGCATATAATAGTAAGTGATATTTCTACATGAGATGACTACTGGTGCATATAATAGTAAGTGATATTTCTACATGAGATGACTACTGGTGCATATAATAGTAAGTGATATTTCTACATGGGATGACTACTGGTGCATATAATAGTAAGTGATATTTCTACATGGGATGACTACTGGTGCATATAATAGTGATATTTCTACATGGGATGACTACTGGTGCATATAATAGTGATATTTATAAATGGGATGACTACTGGTGCATATAATAGTAAGTGATATTTCTACATGAGATTACTACTGGTGCATATAATAGTAAGTGATATTTCTACATGAGATTACTACTGGTGCATATAATAGTGATATTTCTACATGAGATGACTACTGGTGCATATAATAGTAAGTGATATTTCTACATGGGATGACTACTGGTGCATATAATAGTAAGTGATATTTCTACATGGGATGACTACTGGTGCATATAGTAGTAAGTGATATTTCTACATGGGATGACTACTGGTGCATATAATAGTAAGTGATATTTCTATATGAGATGACTACTGATGCATATAATAGTAAGTGATATTTCTACATGAGATGACTACTGATGCATATAGTAGTAAGTTATATTTCTACATGAGATGACTACTGGTGCATATAATAGTAAGTGATATTTCTACATGGGATGACTACTGGTGCATATAATAGTAAGTGATATTTCTACATAAGATGACTACTGGTGCATATAATAGTGATATTTCTACATGAGATGACTACTGGTGCATATAGTAGTAAGTGATATTTCTACATGAGATGACTACTGGTGCATATAATAGTAAGTGATATTTCTACATGAGATGACTACTGATGCATATAGTAGTAAGTTATATTTCTACATGAGATGACTACTGGTGCATATAATAGTAAGTGATATTTCTACATGGGATGACTACTGGTGCATATAATAGTAAGTGATGTTTCTACATGAGATGACTACTGGTGCATATAATAGTAAGTGATATTTCTACATGGGATGACTACTGGTGCATATAATAGTAAGTGATATTTCTACATGGGATGACTACTGGTGCATATAATAGTGATATTTCTACATGAGATTACTACTGGTGCATATAATAGTAAGTGATATTTCTACATGGGATGACTACTGGTGCATATAATAGTAAGTGATATGTCTACATGGGATGACTACTGGTGAATATAATAGTAAGTGATATTTCTACATGAGATGACTACTGGTGCATATAATAGTAAGTGATATTTCTACATGAGATGACTACTGGTGCATATAATAGTAAGTGATATGTCTACATGGGATGACTACTGGTGAATATAATAGTAAGTGATATTTCTACATGGGATGACTACTGGTGCATATAATAGTAAGTGATATTTCTATATGAGATGACTACTGATGCATATAGTAGTAAGTTATATTTCTACATGAGATGACTACTGGTGCATATAATAGTAAGTGATATTTCTACATGGGATGACTACTGGTGCATATAATAGTGATATTTCTACATGAGATGACTACTGGTGCATATAATAGTAAGTGATATTTCTACATGAGATGACTACTGGTGCATATAATAGTAAGTGATATTTCTACATGAGATGACTACTGGTGCATATAATAGTAAGTGATATTTCTACATGGGATGACTACTGGTGCATATAATAGTAAGTGATATTTCTACATGGGATGACTACTGGTGCATATAATAGTAAGTGATATTTCTACATGAGATGACTACTGGTGCATATAATAGTGATATTTCTACATGAGATTACTACTGGTGCATATAATAGTAAGTGATATTTCTACATGGGATGACTACTGGTGCATATAATATTAAGTGATATTTCTACATGAGATGACTACTGGTGCATATAATAGTAAGTGATATATCTACACGGGATGACTACTGGTGCATATAATAGTGATATATCTACATGAGATGACTACTGGTGCATATAATACTGATATTTCTACATGAGATTACTACTGGTGCATATAATAGTAAGTGATATTTCTACATGGGATGACTACTGGTGCATATAATAGTAAGTGATATTTCTACATGAGATGACTACTGGTGCATAGAATAGTGATATTTCTACATGAGATGACTACTGGTACATATAATAGTAAGGGATATTTCTACATGGGATGACTACTGGTGCATATAATAGTAAGTGATATTTCTACATGAGATGACTACTGGTGGATATAATAGTAAGTGATATTTCTACATGAGATGACTACTGGTGCATATAATAGAAAGGGATATTTCTACATGAGATGACTACTGGTGCATATAATAGTAAGTGATATTTCTACATGGGATGACTACTGGTGCATATAATATTAAGTGATATTTCTACATGGGATGACTACTGGTGCATATAATAGTAAGTGATATTTCTACATGAGATGACTACTGGTGCATATAATAGTAAGTGATATGTCTACATGGGATGACTACTGGTGAATATAATAGTAAGTGATATTTCTACATGGGATGACTACTGGTGCATATAATAGTAAGTGATATTTCTATATGAGATGACTACTGATGCATATAGTAGTAAGTTATATTTCTACATGAGATGACTACTGGTGCATATAATAGTAAGTGATATTTCTACATGGGATGACTACTGGTGCATATAATAGTGATATTTCTACATGAGATGACTACTGGTGCATATAATAGTAAGTGATATTTCTACATGAGATGACTACTGGTGCATATAATAGTAAGTGATATTTCTACATGAGATGACTACTGGTGCATATAATAGTAAGTGATATTTCTACATGGGATGACTACTGGTGCATATAATAGTAAGTGATATTTCTACATGGGATGACTACTGGTGCATATAATAGTAAGTGATATTTCTACATGAGATGACTACTGGTGCATATAATAGTGATATTTCTACATGAGATTACTACTGGTGCATATAATAGTAAGTGATATTTCTACATGGGATGACTACTGGTGCATATAATATTAAGTGATATTTCTACATGAGATGACTACTGGTGCATATAATAGTAAGTGATATATCTACACGGGATGACTACTGGTGCATATAATAGTGATATATCTACATGAGATGACTACTGGTGCATATAATACTGATATTTCTACATGAGATTACTACTGGTGCATATAATAGTAAGTGATATTTCTACATGGGATGACTACTGGTGCATATAATAGTAAGTGATATTTCTACATGAGATGACTACTGGTGCATAGAATAGTGATATTTCTACATGAGATGACTACTGGTACATATAATAGTAAGGGATATTTCTACATGGGATGACTACTGGTGCATATAATAGTAAGTGATATTTCTACATGAGATGACTACTGGTGGATATAATAGTAAGTGATATTTCTACATGAGATGACTACTGGTGCATATAATAGAAAGGGATATTTCTACATGAGATGACTACTGGTGCATATAATAGTAAGTGATATTTCTACATGGGATGACTACTGGTGCATATAATATTAAGTGATATTTCTACATGGGATGACTACTGGTGCATATAATAGTAAGGGATATTTCTACATGAGATGACTACTGGTGCATATAATAGTAAGTGATATTTCTACATGGGATGGCTACTGGTGGATATAATAGTGATATTTCTACATGAGATGACTACTAGTGCATATAATAGTGATATTTATACATGAGATGACTACTGGTGCATATAATAGTAAGTGATATTTCTACATGGGATGACTACTGGTGCATATAATAGTAAGTGATATTTCTACATGAGATGGCTACTGGTGCATATAATAGTAAGTGATATTTCTACATGAGATGACTACTGGTGCATATAATAGTAAGTGATATTTCTACATGAGATGGCTACTGGTGCATATAATAGTAAGTGATATTTCTGGTGCATATAATAGTAAGTGATATAATAGTAAGTGATATTTCTACATGGGATGGCTACTGGTGCATATAATAGTGATATTTCTACATGAGATGACTACTAGTGTATATAATAGTGATATTTCTACATGGGATGACTACTGGTGCATATAATAGTAAGTGATATTTCTACATGGGATGACTACTGGTGCATATAATAGTAAGTGATATTTCTACATAAGATGACTACTGGTGCATATAATAGTAAGTGATATTTCTACATGAGATGGCTACTGGTGCATATAATAGTAAGTGATATTTCTACATGAGATGACTACTGGTGCATATAATAGTAAGTGATATTTCTACATGAGATGGCTACTGGTGCATATAATAGTAAGTGATATTTCTACATGAGATGACTACTGGTGCATATAATAGTAAGTGATATTTCTACATGAGATGACTACTGGTGCATATAATAGTAAGTGATATTTCTACATGAGATGACTACTGGTGCATATAATAGTGATATTTCTACATGGGATGACTACTGGTGCATATAATAGTAAGTGATATTTCTACATGAGATGACTACTGGTGCATATAATAGTGATATTTCTACATGGGATGACTACTGGTGCATATAATAGTAAGTGATATTTCTACATGAGATGACTACTGGTGCATATAATAGTGATATTTCTACATGGGATGACTACTGGTGCATATAATAGTAAGTGATATTTCTACATGAGATGACTACTGGTGCATATAATAGTAAGTGATATTTCTACATGGGATGACTACTGGTGCATATAATAGTAAGTGATATTTCTACATGAGATGACTACTGGTGCATATAATAGTAAGTGATATTTCTACATGAGATGACTACTGGTGCATATAATAGTAAGTGATATTTCTACATGAGATGACTACTGGTGCATATAATAGTAAGTGATATTTCTACATGAGATGACTACTGGTGCATATAATAGTAAGTGATATTTCTACATGAGATGACTACTGGTGCATATAATAGTGATATTTCTACATGGGATGACTACTGGTGCATATAATAGTAAGTGATATTTCTACATGAGATGACTACTGGTGCATATAATAGTGATATTTCTACATGGGATGACTACTGGTGCATATAATAGTAAGTGATATTTCTACATGAGATGACTACTGGTGCATATAATAGTAAGTGATATTTCTACATGAGATGACTACTGGTGCATATAATAGTAAGTGATATTTCTACATGAGATTACTACTGGTGCATATAATAGTAAGTGATATTTCTACATGGGATGACTACTGGTACATATAATAGTGATATTTCTACATGAGATGACTACTGGTGCATATAATAGTAAGTGATATGTCTACATGGGATGACTACTGGTGCATATAATAGTAAGTGATATTTCTACATGAGATGACTACTGGTGCATATAATAGTAAGTGATATTTCTACATGGGATGACTACTGGTGCATATAATAGTAAGTGATATTTCTACATGAGATGACTACTGGTGCATATAATAGTAAGTGATATTTATACATGAGATGACTACTGGTGCATATAGTAGTACGTGATATTTCTACATGGGATTACTACTGGTGCATATAATAGTAAGTGATATTTCTACATGAGATTACTACTGGTGCATATAATAGTAAGTGATATTTCTACATGAGATGACTACTGGTGCATATAATAGTAAGTGATATTTCTACATGAGATGACTACTGGTGCATATAATAGTAAGTGATATTTCTACATGGGATGACTGCTGGTGCATATAATAGTGATATTTCTACATAAGATGACTACTGGTGCATATAATAGTAAGTGATATTTCTACATGAGATGACTACTGGTGCATATAATAGTAAGTGATATTTCTACATGGGATGACTACTGGTGCATATAATAGTAAGTGATATTTCTACATGAGATGACTACTGGTGCATATAATAGTGATATTTCTACATGGGATGACTACTGGTGCATATAATAGTAAGTGATATTTCTACATGAGATGACTACTGGTGCATATAATAGTGATATTTCTACATGGGATGACTACTGGTGCATATAATAGTAAGTGATATTTCTACATGAGATGACTACTGGTGCATATAATAGTAAGTGATATTTCTACATGAGATGACTACTGGTGCATATAATAGTAAGTGATATTTCTACATGAGATGACTACTGGTGCATATAATAGTGATATTTCTACAAGGGATGACTACTGGTGCATATAATAGTAAGTGATATTTCTACATGAGATGACTACTGGTGCATATAATAGTGATATTTCTACATGGGATGACTACTGGTGCATATAATAGTAAGTGATATTTCTACATGGGATGACTACTGGTGCATATAATAGTAAGTGATATTTCTACATGAGATGACTACTGGTGCATATAATAGTAAGTGATATTTCTACATGAGATGACTACTGGTGCATATAATAGTAAGTGATATTTCTACATGAGATGACTACTGGTGCATATAATAGTGATATTTCTACATGGGATGACTACTGGTGCATATAATAGTAAGTGATATTTCTACATAAGATGGCTACTGGTGCATATAATAGTAAGTGATATTTCTACATGAGATGACTACTGGTGCATATAATAGTAAGTGATATTTCTATATGAGATGACTACTGGTGCATATAATAGTAAGTGATATTTCTACATGAGATGACTACTGGTGCATATAGTAGTAAGTGATATTTCTACATGAGATGACTACTGGTGCATATAATAGTGATATTTCTACATGAGATTACTACTGGTGCAGATACTTTAAAACTCATGTTTCCTGTTAACACTTAGGGGTCAATTTATCAAGCTCCATATGGAACTTGATGCCCCGTGAAGGCTCGCTGGAAACAGAAGTTATGAAGCAGCGATCTAAAGACCGCTGCTCCATAACCTGTCTGTCTGCTCTAAGGCGGCGGACAGAAATCAATTGATTGACACCCCCTGCTAGTGGCCGATTGGCCGTGAATCTGCAGGGGGCGGCATTGCACCAGCAGTTCACAGTTTAGTTGTGAATTGCTGGTGCAATGATAAATGCAGAGAGCGTATGCTATCGGCATATATCGATGTGCAGCGAGCATGATACGCTACATCGTATCATGTCCGCTCACACTATTATAAATTGACCCCTTAGAGAGGTGTGTCCCTTTCCACCAGTAAGCCAGATGCAGTTCCTTATTAGCCAATAAGAACTAGTGGGAAGTAAAACAATCAATACTGCAGTATTAGGTTCAATTTAAACAGCTTTTACATAACTTTTTCTTTTTAGGCAAAAAATATTTTTGCTGTGTAAATGTTGCTTTTATCCTTATGATAGAGCAGTTTTGAGTGCAATGTCCCTTTAAACTGCTTTTTCAGCGAATGGGTTAAGTAGCTGACTGTGTACAAGGGATAACAAGATTACTTTGTAGCTGTGGGAAGGTCACTAATCTGTGCAAATCTGTTACAACACCATGTGCGCATACTGTAATATCGCTGTGTCTTCTCAGCTAAATTGTACTGACTTCTAAATACATTAAACAGTGTCAACAAGTTCTGTGCAGACTGCAGCGTTATGATTGGAAAGGGTTAAAGTTCTTAACACCTTTCATTACTAGAGATACATACGGCTAGATTACAAGTTGTGCGTTAAGGTAAAAAAAGCAGCGTTAAGCGGTACTAATGCTGCTTTTTTACGCCCACTGCTATTACGAGTCTTGCAGGTTTAGGGGCACCTCACACTTCTTTGGCCTTACCGCAAAATGACTTACGTAAACTTCGTAAAGCCTTTTTTCTATGGGACTTCCATAGTGCCGATATTATGAGTCTGTCCTGGGAGGCCAAAAAGTGAGTGGTACACCTTACCCCGTCAAGAGTCCTAACGCATTTAAAAGTCAGTAGTTAAGAGTTTTATGGTCTAACGCCGTAGCATAAAACTCATAACTAAAGTGCTAAAAAGTACACTAACACCCATAAACTACCTATTAACCCCTAAACCAAGGCCCTCCCGCATCGCAAACACTATAATACAAATTTGAACCCCTAATCTGCCTCTCCGGACATCGCCGCCACTACAATAAACATATTAACCCATAAACCGCCGCACTTCCGCCTCGCAAACATTAGTTAAATATTATTAACCCCTAATCTGCCATCCATAACATCGCCACCACCTACCTACATTTATTAACCCCTAATCTGCCGCCCCCAATGTCGCCGCCACTCTACTAAATGTATTAACCCCTAAACCTAAGTCTAACCCTAACCCTAACACCCCCTAACTTAAATATAATTACAATAAATCTAAATAAAAATTAATATTATTACCTAAATAATTCCTATTTAAAACTAAATACTTACCTGTAAAATAAACCCTAAGATAGCTACAATATAACTAATAGTTACATTGTATCTAGCTTAGGGTTTATTTTTATTTTACAGGCAAGTTTGTATTTATTTTAACTAGGTACAATAGTTATTAAATAGTTAGTAACTATTTAATAACTGCCTAGCTAAAATAAATGCAAAAGTACCTGTAAAATAAAACCTAACCTAAGTTACAATAACACCTAACCTAACCCTACACTTATATAAATTAACTAAATTAAAACAATTAAATTAATTTAATTAAATTAGCTAAAGTACAAAAAAAACCCCCACTAAATAACAGAAAATAATAAACAAATTACAAGATATTTAAACTAATTACACCTAATCTAATAGCCCTATCAAAATAAAAAAGCCCCCCACAAAATAAAAATAAACCCTAGCCTAAACTAAACTATCAATAGCCCTTAAAAGGGCCTTTTGCGGAGCATTGCCCCAAAGTAATCAGCTCTGTTACCTATAAAAGAAAATACAAACAACCCCACAACAGTAAAACCCACCACCCACACAACCAACGCCCCAAATAAAATACTATCTAAAAAAATCTAAGCTCCCCATTGCCCTGAAAAGGGCATTTGGATAGGCATTGCCCTTAAAAGGGCAGTTAGCTCTTTTTGCGGCCCAAACCCTAATCTAAAAAATAAAACCCACCCAATACACCCTTAAAAAAACCTAATACTAACCCCCTGAAGATCGACTTACTGTTCTGAAGACCGGACATCCATCCTCAAGGTAGTGGCAGAAGTCTTTATCCAACCGGGCCGAAATCCTCAACGAAGCCGAGAGAAGTCTTCATCCAAGCCGGGCGAAGTGGTCCTCCAGACGGGCAGAAGTCTTCATCCAGACGGCATCTTCTATCTTCATCCATCCGACGCGAAGCATCCTCTTCAAACAAAGTCTTCTTACTCAGTGACGGTTCCTTTAAGTGACGTCATCCAAGATGGCATCCCTTAGATTCCGATTGGCTGATAGAATTCTATCAGCCAATCGGAATTAAGGTAGAAAAAATCCTATTGGCTAATGCAATCAGCCCATAGGATTGAAGTTCAATCCTATTGGCTGATCCAATCAGCCAATAGGATTGAGCTTGTATTCTATTGGCTGATTGGAACAGCCAATAGAATGCGAGGTCAATCCTATTGGCTGATTGCCAATTTTAACTAGGTAGATAGTTCTACCTAGTTAAAATAAATACAAACTTGCCTGTAAAATAAAAATGAACCCTAAGCTAGCTACAATGTAACTATTAGTTATATTGTAGCTAGCTTAGGGTTTATTTTACTGGTAAGTATTTAGTTTTAAATAGGAATAATTTAGTTAATGATAGTAATTTTTAGTTAGATTTATTGTAATTATATTTAAGTTAGGGGGTGTTAGGGTTAGGGTTAGACTTAGGTTTAGGGGTTAATACATTTAGTATAGTGGCGGTGACGTTGGGGGCGGCAGATTAGGGGTTAATAAATGTAAGTAGGTTGCGGCGATGTTATGGCCGGCTGATTAGGGGTTAATAATATTTAACTAATGTTTGTGAGGCGGGAGTGCGGCGGTTTAGGGGTTAATATGTTTATTATAGTGGCGGCAACATTGGGGTAGCAGATTAGGGGTTAATAAGTGTAGGTAGGTTGCAGTGACATTGGGTGCAGCAGATTAGGGGTTAATAAATATTAATGTAGGTGTTGCGATGTTGAGGGCAGCAGATTAGGGGTTCATAAGTATAATGTAGGTGGCGGCGGTGTCCGGAGCGGCAGATTTGGGGTTAATAAATATAATGCAAGTGTCGGCGATGCCTGGGGCAGCAGATTAGGGTTAATAAGTGTAAGATTAGGGGTGTTAAGACTCAGGATTCATGTAAGGGTGTTAGGTGTAAACATAACTTTTATTTCCCCATAGGAATCAATGAGGCTGCGTTACTGAGTTTTACGCTGCTTTATTGCAGGTGTTAGACTTTTTCTCAGCCGGCTCTCTCCGTTGATTCCTATGGGGAAATTATGCACGAGCACGTACGACCAGCTCACCGCTGACTTAAGCAGAGCTGGTATTGGAGTGCGATAAGGAGCAACATTTTGCTCTACGCTCACTTCTTGCCTTTTAACGCCAGGTTTGTAAAAACCCGTAATACCAGCGCTGCAGGTAAGTGAGCGGTGAGAGAAAACTGCTTATTAGCACCGCACAGCTCCTAATGCAAAACTCGTAATCTGACCGATAGATAGGTATGTTAAAGGGACAGTGTACTGTTAATTGATTTCCCCATAATCTGTTTCCAATTACTTCTAATACCAGCTGCAGAGTATAAAATGTATGTGAAATTGACTCTTTAGGTTTTATTTTGTACATGACATAGCTGATTTTGTTCTTTGACACCACAACCCATCAAAGTGGTTTGAGCTTGCAAGGAAATCAGATCTTATTTTCCCTTTCTGTACATACATATTTCTTTATATCATCTCTGTCTCTATACCAAAGCCCAGTATTTAGAGATAACAATTGGAAATTAAAATTGTATTGCTTATCTCTTATACCTCCACTGGGAGTGTAATTTATTCTGCTGACTATGCTTACACAGCTTGTTTATAGTCTATACTTTAGTATAGAAACTTGTAGTATAGGCAAAACCAGCTATTTCAAAATACGATATAAAGGTACAGGAGCTATTTGTAAACAATTTAATACACTCCAGCAGGTAAACATTGGGAACATATTAAAGGGGAGAATTAATTAGGGTAAACTGTGCTCACGGGTCATTAAGGCTCTTAAAAGGGACATGATCTTTTGAAAGACCTAGAGACTCACAAGTCTCTGGCCTAGATTTGGAGTTTGGCGTTAGCCGTGAAAACCAGCGTTAGAGGCTCCTAACGCGACTTTTCCATACCGCAGATCCCCTTACGTAAATTGCGTATCCTATCTTTTCAATGGGATCTTTCTAACTCCGGTATTTAGAGTCGTGGCTGAAGTGAGCGTTAGACATCTAACGACAAAACTCCAGCCGCAGGAAAAAAGTCAGTAGTTAAGAGCTTTCTGGGCTAACGCTGGTTCATAAAGCTCTTAACTACTGTACTCTAAAGTACACTAACACCCATAAACTACCTATGTACCCCTAAACTGAGGCCCCCCCACATCCCCGACACTCTATTACATTTTTTTAACCCCTAATCTGCCGACCGCCACCTACGTTATACTTATGTACCCCTAATCTGCTGCCCCTAACACCGCCGACCCCTGCATTATATTTATTAACCCCTAACCTGCCCCCCACAACGTCACCGCCAGCTACCTACAATAATTAACCCCTAATCTCCCGAGCGGACCGCATCGCTACTATTATAAAGTTATTAACCCCTAATCCGCATCACTAACCCTATAATAAATAGTATTAACCCCTAATCTGCCCTCCCTAACATCGCCGACACCTAACTTCAAACATTAACCCCTAATCTGCCGACCGGAGCTCACCGCTACTATAATAAATGTATTAACCCTTAAAGCTAAGTCTAACCCTAACCCTAACACCCCCCTAAGTTAAATATAATTTTTATCTAACGAAATAAATTAACTCTTATTAAATAAATTATTCCTATTTAAAGCTAAATACTTACCTGTAAAATAAATCCTAATATAGCTACAATATAAATTATAATTACATTGTAGCTATTTTAGGATTAATATTTATTTTACAGGCAACTTTGTAATTATTTTAACCAGGTACAATAGCTATTAAATAGTTAAGAACTATTTAATAGTTACCTAGTTAAAATAATTACAAAATTACCTGTAAAATAAATCCTAACCTAAGTTACAATTAAACCTAACACTATACTATCATTAAATTAATTAAATAAAATACCTACAATTACCTACAATTAAACCTAACACTACACTATCAATAAATAAATTAAATACAATTCCTACAAATAACTACAATGAAATAAACTAACTAAAGTACAAAAAATAAAAAAGAACTAAGTTACAAAAAATAAAAAAATATTTACAAACATAAGAAAAATATTACAACAATTTTAAACTAATTACACCTACTCTAAGCCCCCTAATAAAATAACAAAGACCCCCAAAATAACAAAATGCCCTACCCTATTCTAAATTACTAAAGTTCAAAGCTCTTTTACCTTACCAGCCCTGAACAGGGCCCTTTGCGGGGCATGCCCCAAGAAATTCAGCTCTTTTGCCTGTAAAAAAAACCCATATAATACCCCCCCAACATTTACAACCCACCACCCATATACCCCTAATCTAACCCAAACCCCCCTTAAATAAACCTAACACTAAGCCCCTGAAGATCTTCCTACCTTGTCTTCACCCTACCAGGTTCACCGATCCGTCCTGAAGAGCTCCTCCGATGTCCTGATCCAAGCCCAAGCGGGGGGCTGAAGAGGTCCATGATCCGGCTGAAGTCTTCATCCGAGCGGGAGCTGAAGAGGTCCATGATCCGGATGAAGTCTTCTATCAACGGCATCTTCAATCTTCTTTCTTCCGGATCCATCTTGCAGACCTCCGACGCGGAACATCCTCTTCTCCCGACGCCTACTAGCCGAATGACGGTTCCTTTAAGGGACGTCATCCAAGATGGCGTCCCTCGAATTCCGATTGGCTGATAGGATTCTATCAGCCAATCAGAATTAAGTTAGGAATATTCTGATTGGCTGATGGAATCAGCCAATCAGAATCAAGATCAATCCGATTGGCTGATCCAATCAGCCAATCAGATTGAGCTTGCATTCTATTGGCTGATCGGAACAGCCAATAGAATGCAAGCTCAATCTGATTGGCCGATCGAATCAGCCAATCGGATTGAACTTGATTCTGATTGGCTGATTCCATCAGCCAATCAGAATATTCCTACCTTAATTCCGATTGGCTGATAGAATTCTATAAGCCAATCGGAATTCGAGGGACGCCATCTTGGATGACGTCCTTTAAAGGAACCGTCATTCGGCTAGTAGGCATCGGGAGAAGAGGATGTTCCGCGTCGGAGGTCTGCAAGATGGATCCGGAAGAAAGAAGATTGAAGATGCCGTTGATAGAAGACTTCATCCGGATCATGGACCTCTTCAGCTCCCGCTTGGATGAAGACTTCAGCCGGATCATGGACCTCTTCAGCCCCCCGCTTGGGCTTGGATCAGGACATCGGAGGAGCTCTTCAGGACGGATCGGTGAACCTGGTAGGGTGAAGACAAGGTAGGAAGATCTTCAGGGGATTAGTGTTAGGTTTATTTAAGGGGGGTTTGGGTTAGATTAGGGGTATGTGGGTGGTGGGTTGTAATGTTGGGGGGGGTATTGTATGGTTTTTTTTACAGGCAAAAGAGCTGAATTTCTTGGGGCATGCCCTGCAAAGGGCCCTGTTCAGGGCTGGTAAGGTAAAAGAGCTTTGAAATGTAGTAATTTAGAATAGGGTAGGGCATTTTGTTATTTTGGGGGTCTTTGTTATTTTATTAGGGGGCTTAGAGTAGGTGTAATTAGTTTAAAATTGTTGTAATATTTTTCTTATGTTTGTAAATATTTTTTTATTTTTTGTAACTTAGTTCTTTTCTATTTTTTGTACTTTAGGTAGTTTATTTAATTGTATTTATTTGTAGGAATTGTATTTAATTTATTTATTGATAGTGTAGTGTTAGGTTTAATTGTAGGTAATTGTAGGTATTTTATTTAATTAATTTAATGATAGTATAGTGTTAGGTTTAATTGTAACTTAGGTTAGGATTTATTTTACAGGTAATTTTGTAATTATTTTAACTAGGTAACTATTAAATAGTTCTTAACTATTTAATAGCTATTGTACCTGGCTAAAATAAATACAAAGTTACCTGTAAAATAAATATAAATCCTAAAATAGCTATAATATAATTATAATTTATATTGTAGCTATATTAGGGTTTATTTTACAGGTAAGTATTTAGCTTTAAATAGGAATAATTTATTTAATAAGAGATAATTAATTTTGTTAGATGTAAATTATATTTAACTTAGGGGGGTGTTAGTGTTAATGTTAGACTTAGCTTTAGGGGTTAATGCATTTACTATAGTAGCGCTCAGGTCCGCTCGGCAGATTAGGGGTTAATAAGTGTAGTTAGGTGGAGGCGACGTTGGGGGCAGCAGATTGGGGGTTAATAAATATAATATAGGGGTCGGCGGTGTTAGGGGCAGCAGATTAGGGGTACATAAGGATAATGTAAGTAGCGGCGGTATACGGAGCGGCAGATTAGGGGTTAATAATAATATGCAGGGGTCAGCAATAGTGGGGGCGGCAGATTAGGGGTTAATAATAATATGCAGGGGTCAGCGATAGCGGGGGCGGCAGATTAGGGGTTAATAAGTGTAAGGTTAGGGGTGTTTAGACTCGGGGTACATGTTAGGGTGTTAGGTGCAGACGTAGGAAGTGTTTCCGCATAGCAAACAATGGGGCTGCGTTAGGAGCTGAACGCAGCTTTTTTGCAGGTGTTAGGTTTTTTTTCAGCTCAAACAGCCCCATTGTTTCCTATGGGGGAATCGTGCACGAGCACGTTTTTGAGGCTGGCCGCTTGCGTGAGCAACTCTGGTATCGAGAGTTGAAGCTGCGTTAAATATGCTCTACGCGCCTTTTTTGGAGCCTAACGCAGCCTTTATGTGGACT
Source organism: Bombina bombina (assembly GCF_027579735.1). Taxonomy (NCBI): domain Eukaryota; kingdom Metazoa; phylum Chordata; class Amphibia; order Anura; family Bombinatoridae; genus Bombina; species Bombina bombina. The sequence goes on along the minus strand of NC_069510.1, from coordinate 154,638,228 downwards.
CTCGATACCAGAGTTATTTTTATGGTGCGGCCAGTAAAACGCGGGCGTTAGCTACGCGGGTCATTACCGACAAAACTCCAAATCTAGGCCTCTGTGTTTTAAAGCCCAGAATCCCCTCTTTAACTCCTTAATTAACAGTAACTTGCCCTGTACATCGCTGGTCTTTCATTGGCGCTTGTTTTGTATAGTGTGGTCATTATTTCAGGTCACCTGCAGGACGGAGTTCATAATAGCATTGTCTTGTTGCTATTAACGACCAACAAGGTACAGGGTACATCATGGTTGTTAAGGGGTTAAAATAAAGCCCATATTTAGGGCTAGATTTATTATAGCGGAGGCGTACAGGGGCGCGTATACGCGCCCCTGTACGCCTCAGCTCGCCTGTGGAGGGGCGAAATTACCCGCAGGTAATTAACATTGCACACGAGCGCAATTTTGAGCTCGCGTGCAATCCCGCCCCCTGCCCGCGCACAGCCAATCACGCGCGGGCAGGAGCTGTCAATCTCCTCGGTCGGACTCGACCGAGGAGATTTAATTTCGCCACAATAGAGGTGGCGAAGATGTTAGGGAAGCAGCGGTCTGTTGACGGCTGCTTGATAAATCGCGGCAAGCAAGTTCTCACAAGAACTTGCTGCCGCAGGGGCTTGATAAATCTAGCCCTTAGTGATAACTGTGGTAATAATGATCCCCTGTAGTGATTAAATGTGCATTTATTTGTACAGAGTGGCTTCAGGGCAGATCATAGTTGTATAAATAAAGCCAAAGGCCTTTATGAAATCTCATGGTCTGATTGGCATCACTGACCCTAGCTTATTATGGGATCCATCACAATCTTTAGAAAAATGTATCAAATTATTTTTCTAATTTTGTAGATATATCGTTTGCAAAACTTTTCTAAAGGATTGTGATCATCCCCAATGTGCTTAGCCACTAGAAAAAGGATAAAGTCCCAACTGGCTGCTGCAAACGTAGCTCCTGAAAATCACATGGTCAGTGAGCCAGCCCACTAATCATATGCAGTCGAGGAGCTGCAGTGTATGCAGCTCATGAGTACAACTGTGCCTATGTGTTTAACCACTTTGCAGGGATAAAAACATAGTAGGCCTGGGTCAGTAATGCAAAAATATATTCTGTTATTAATTAACCCCTTAACCTTGTACGTTGCTGGTCGTTAAGGGTTTTTCAGGCCATAATAGTATGGGTCTTGCCGAAAGTGTCAGGACCGCACTATTATGACCTCCCTCCCGCAGGCATCCTGGATTAATGCTGTCTCACCACTGGCAGTGAGACAGCACTTTCAAAAAAGCAATCCCCATTGAAAAACCAGCAATGTACAGGGTATATTGCTGGTAATTAAGGGGTTAAAGTATATTATGTTTGCATTGCAATGTCCCTTTAATGGAACCTACAAATCCCCCTCTGCAAGCTTTCCTTCCACAATAGCCTATTCAACAAAAAAATCTTACACTTTCAGATGCAAAGTACCCACTGACTCATTTGCTTTCACTCTACCCCCTGTGATTGTGGTTTCTCAGACAATGTCAGGACAACTGCTCTCCTATAAAAGAAGCCCTTAAACTCCCCATCCCCCAGAGGGCCACACACATTCCTTTACACCTGCATGATCAGGGCAGGCGGCGCTTAGATAGCAGTAGTTAATGTGCCGTCATTTGTGGTGTCATAAACCTGTGGGAGACACTGATAAGGGGACATGATGAGGTGTCAGAAGGAATTAGCATTCCAGAAGGACAGTGAATTAGTGTGCTGAGCCTGGCATATCAGTGTGTGCTGAGCTGGGTATCCCTGTACATACAGCTTGGTATGTGTGTGCTGAGCCTGGCACATCAGTGTGTACTGAGCTGGGTATCCCTGTACATACAGCTTGGTATGTGTGTGCTGAGCCTGGCACATCAGTGTGTACTGAGCTGGGTATCCCTGTACATACAGCTTGGTATGTGTGTGCTGAGCCTGGCATATCAGTGTGTGCTGAGCTGGGTATCCCTGTACATACAGCTTGGTATGTGTGTGCTGAGCCTGGCACATCAGTGTGTGCTGAGCTGGGTATCCCTGTACATACAGCTTGGTATGTGTGTGCTGAGCCTGGCACAGCAGTGTGTACTGAGCTGGGCTTCCCTGTACATACAGCTTGGTATGTGTGTGCTGAGCCTGGCATATCAGTGTGTGCTGAGCTGGGTATCCCTGTACATACAGCTTGGTATGTGTGTGCTGAGCCTGGCACAGCAGTGTGTGCTGAGCTGGGTATCCCTGTACATACAGCTTGGTATGTGTGTGCTGAGACTGGCACATCAGTGTGTGCTGAGCTGAGATTTCCTGTACATACAGCTTGGTATGTGTGTGCTGAGACGGGCACATCAGTGTGTACTGAGCTGGGCTTCCCGGGACATACAGCTTGGTATGTGTGTGCTGAGACTGGCACATCAGTGTGTACTGAGCTGGGCTTCCCTGTACATACAGCTTGGTATGTGTGTGCTGAGACTGGCACATCAGTGTGTGCTGAGCTGGGTATCCCTGTACATACAGCTTGGTGTGTGCTGAGACTGGCACATCAGTGTGTACTGAGCTGGGTATCCCTGTACATACAGCTTGGTATGTGTGTGCTGAGCCTGGCACATCAGTGTGTACTGAGCTGGGTATCCCTGTACATACAGCTTGGTATGTGTGTGCTGAGCCTGGCACATCAGTGTGTACTGAGCTGGGTATCCCTGTACATACAGCTTGGTATGTGTGTGCTGAGCCTGACATATCAGTGTGTTCTGAGCTGGGTATCCCTGTACATTCAGCTTGGTATGTGTGTACTGAGACTGGCACATCAGTGTGTGCTGAGCTGGGTATCCCTGTACATACAGCTTGGTATGTGTGTACTGAGACTTGCACATCAGTGTGTACTGAGCTGTGCTTCCCTGTACACACAGCTTGGTATGTGTGTACTGAGACTGGCACATCAGTGTGTGCTGAGCTGGGCTTCCCTGTACATACAGCTTGGTATATGTGTGAGTGCTGAGACTGGCACATCAGTGTGTACTGAGCTGTGCTTCCCTGTATATACACCTTGGTATGTGTGACTGTGTACTGAGACTGGCACATCAGTGTGTGCTGAGCTGGGCTTCCCTGTACATACAGCTTGGTATATGTGTGAGTGCTGAGACTGGCACATCAGTGGGTGCTGAGCTGGGCTTCCCTGTACGTACAGCTTGGTATGTGTGTGCTGAGACTGGCACATCAGTGTGTACTGAGCTGGGTATCCCTGTACATACAGCTTGGTATGTGTGTACTGAGACTGGCACATCAGTTTGTACTGAGCTGGGAAACCCTGTACATACAGCTTGGTATGTGTGTGCTGAGACTGGCACATCAGTGTGTACTGAGCTGGGCTTCCCTGTACATACAACTTGGTATGTGTGTACTGAGACTGGCACATCCGTGTGTGCTGAGCTGGTTATCCCTGTACATACAGCTTGGTATGTGTGTGCTGAGCCTGGCACATCCGTGTGTGCTGAGCTGGTTATCCCTGTACATACAGCTTGGTATGTGTGTGCTGACCCTGGCACATCAGTGTGTACTGAGCTGGGCTTCCCTGTATATACAGCTTGATATGTGTGTGCTGAGCCTGGCACATCAGTGTGTACTGAGCGGTGCTTCCCTGTACATAGAGCTTGGTATGTGTGTGCTGAGACTGGCACATCAGTTTGTACTGAGCTGGGCTTCCCTGTACATACAGCTTGGTATGTGTGTGCTGAGCCTGGCACATCAGTGTGTACTGAGCAGTGCTTCCCTGTACATAGAGCTTGGTATGTGTGTGCTGAGACTGGCACATCAGTTTGTACTGAGCTGGGCTTCCCTGTACATACAGCTTAATATGTGTGTACTGAGCCTGGTACATCAGTGTGTGCTGAGCTTCCCTGTACATACAGCTTGGTATGTGTGTGCTGAGACTGGCACATCAGTGTGTACTGAGCTGGGTATCCCTGTACATACAGCTTGGTATGTGTGTGCTGAGCCTGGCACATCAGTGTGTGCTGAGCTGGGCTTCCCTGTACATACAGCTTGGTATGTGTGTGCTGAGACTGGCACATCAGTTTGTACTGAGCTGGGTGTCCCTGTATATACAGCTTGGTATGTGTGTACTGAGACTGGCACATCCGTGTGTGTTGAGCTGGTTATCCCTGTACATACAGCTTGGTATGTGTGTGCTGAGCCTGGCACATCAGTGTGTACTGAGCTGGGCTTCCCTGTATATACAGCTTGGTATGTGTGTGCTGAGCCTGGCACATCAGTGTGTACTGAGCTGTGCTTCCCTGTACATGCAGCTTGTTATGTGTGTGCTGAGACTGGCACATCAGTTTGTACTGAGCTGGGCTTCCCTGTACATACAGCTTAATATGTGTGTACTGAGCCTGGTACATCAGTGTGTGCTGAGCTTCCCTGTACATAGAGCTTGGTATGTGTGTGCTGGGACTGGCACATCAGTGTGTACTGAGCTGGGCTTCACTGTACATACAGCTTGGTATGTGTGTGCTGAGACTGGCACATCAGTGTGTACTGAGCTGGGCTTCCCTGTACATATAGCTTCGTATGTGTGTGCTGAGACTGGCACATTAGTGTGTACTGAGCTGGGCTTTCATGTACATACAGCTTGGTATGTGTGTGCTGAGACTGGCACATCAGTGTGTGCTGAGCTGGGCTTCCCTGTACATACAGCTTGGTATGTGTGTACTGAGACTGGCACATCAGTGTGTACTGAGCTGTGCTTCCCTGTACACACAGCTTGGTATGTGTGTACTGAGACTGGCACATCATTGTGTGCTGAGCTGGGCTTTCCTGTACATACAGCTTGGTATATGTGTGAGTGCTGAGACTGGCACATCAGTGTGTACTGAGCTGTGCTTCCCTGTATATACACCTTGGTATGTGTGACTGTGTACTGAGACTGGCACATCAGTGTGTGCTGAGCTGGGCTTCCCTGTACATACAGCTTGGTATATGTGTGTGTACTGAGACTGGCACATCAGTGTGTGCTGAGCTGGGCTTCCTTGTACATACAGCTTGGTATGTGTGTGCTGAGACTGGCACATCAGTGTGTGCTGAGCTGGGCTTCCCTTTAAATACAGCTTGGTATGTGTCTACTGAGACTGGCACATCAGTGTATGCTGAGCTGTGCTTCCCTGTACATACAGCTTGGTATGTGTGTAATGAGAATGGCACATCAGTGTGTGCTGAGCTGTGCTTCCCTGTACATACAGCTTGGTATTTGTGTACTGAGCTGGGCTTCCCTGTATATACAGCTTGGTATGTGTGTGCTGAGCCTGGCACATCAGTGTGTACTGAGCTGGGCTTCCCTGTACATACAGCTTGGTATGTGTGTGCTAAGCCTGGCACATCAGTGTGTGCTGAGCTGGGCTTCCCTGTACATACAGCTTGGTATTTGTGTACTGAGCTGGGCTTCCCTGTACATACAGCTTGGTATGTGTGTGCTGAGCCTGGCACATCAAATGTTGCCGCAACCTACAATACCTACAATACCCCCCCCCAACATTAAAACCCACCACCCACACACCCAACCCTACTCTAAAACCCACCAAATCCCCCCTTAATAAAACCTAACACTAACCCCTTGAAGATCCCTCTACCTTGAGAAGTCTTCACCCAACCGAGCCGAAGTCCTCAACGAAGCTGGGCAAAGTGGTCCTCCAGATGGGCAGAAGTCTTCATCCAAGCCGGGAAGAATAGGTCCTCCAGACGGGCAGAAGTCTTCATCCAGACGGCATCTTCTATATTCATCCTTCCGGCGCGGAGTGGGTCCATCTTCAAGACTTCCGACGCGGAGCATCCTCTTCCTTCTTGCTCTGACAACTGAATGAAGGTTCCTTTAAATGACGTCATCCAAGATGGCGTCCCTTCAATTCCGATTGGCTGATAGAATTCTATCAGCCAATCGGAATTAAGTTAGAAAAAATCCTATTGGCTGATACAATCAGCCAATAGGATTGAAGTTCAATCCTATTGGCTGTTCTAATCAACCAATAGGATAGAAGTTCAATCCTATTGGCTGTTCTAATCAGCCAATAGGATTGAAGTTCAATCCTATTGGCTGATTGCATCAGCCAATAGGATTTTTTCTACCTTAATTCCGATTGGCTGATAGAATTCTATCAGCCAATCGGAATTGAAGGGACGCCATCTTGGATGACGTCAGTTAAAGGAACCTTCATTCAGTCGTCGGATCAAGAAGGAAGAGGATGCTCCGCGTCGGATGTCTTGAAGATGGACCCGCTCCGTGCCGGATGGATGAATATAGAAGATGCCGTCTGGATGAAGACTTCTGCCTGTCTGGAGGACCTATTCTTCCCAGCTTGGATGAAGACTTCTGCCCGTCTGGAGGACCACTTTGCCCGGCTTCGTTGAGGACTTCGGCCCGGTTGGGTGATGACTTCTCAAGGTAGGGGGATCTTCAAGGGGTTAGTGTTAGGTTTTATTAAGGGGGGATAGGGTGGGTTTTAGAGTAGGGTTGGGTATGTGGGTGGTGGGTTTTAATGTTGGGGGGGTATTGTACTTTTTCTTACAGGTAAAAGAGCAGATTACTTTGGGGCAATGCCCCGCAAAAGGCCCTTTTTTTGGGATATTTGTAATTTAATATAGGGTAGGGCTTTTTATTATTTTGGGGGGCTTTTTTATTTTATTAGGGGGATTAGATTAGGTGTAATTAGTTTAAAAAACTTGTAATTATTTTATTATTTTCTGTAATTTAGTGTTTTTTTTCGTACTTTAGATAATTGTATTAATTGTATTTAATTGTAGTTAATTTAGGGAATTAATTTAATTATAGTGTAGTGTTAGGTGTAATTGTAACTTAGTTTAGGTTTTATTTTACAGGCACATTTGTCTTTATTTTAACTAGGTAGTTATTAAATAGTTAATAACTATTTAATAACTATTGTACCTAGTTAAAATAAATACAAACTTGCCTGAAAAATAAAAATAAACCCTAAGATAGCTACAATGTAACTATTAGTTATATTGTAGCTATTGTAGGGTTTATTTTATAGGTAAGTATTTAGTTTTAAATAGGAATTATTTAGTTAATTGTAGTTATTTTATTTAGATTTATTTAAATTATATTTAAGTTAGGGGGGTTAGGGTAAGTTAGGGTTAGACTTAGTTTTAGGGGTTAGTGGCGGCGACGTTGGGGGCAGCAATTTAGGGGTTAATAATTGTAGTTAGGTTGCGGCGACATTTGGGGGCGGCAGATTAGGGGTTAATAAATATAATGTAGGTGTCGGCGATGTCGGGGGCAGCAGATTAGGGGTTAATAAGTGTAAGATTATGGGTGTTTAGACTCGGGGTTCATGTTAGGGTGTTAGGTGTAGACATAAATTTTATTTCCCCATAGGAATCAATGGGGTTGCGTTAGGAGCTTTACGCTGCTTCTTTGCAGGTGTTAGACTTTTTTCAGCCGGCTCTGCCCCATTGATTCCTATGGGGAAATCGTGCACAAGCACGTACGACCAGCTCACCGCTACCGTAAGCAGCGCTGGTATTGAGGTCAGATGTGGAGCAAATTTTGCTCTCCGCTCACTTTTCTGCGGCTAACGTCGGGTTTGTAAAAACCCGTAATACCAGCATTCTCTGTAGGTGAGCGGTGAGCATAAAATGCTTGTTAGCACCGCACAGCCTTACCGACAAAACTCGTAATCTAGCCATATGGTTCTTATGCCACTTTACAGATCATTAGTTAGGCCTCATCTTGAGTATTGTGTGCAGTTCTGGAGGCCGTATCTTCAGAAGGATATTAACAAACTTGAATCTGTGCAAAGGAGGGCAACCAAAATGGTACATGGTCTAAAAAATAAAACTTACCAGGATAGGCTCAATGACCTAAATATGTATAGCTTAGAGGAGAGAAGGGAAAGAGGTGATATGATAGCAACTTTCAAGTACATTAAAGGGTTTAGTAAAACTGAGGCTGTGGGTATTTTACATAAAATGTAAAATTCAAGAACAAGGGGTCATGAGCTCAAGCTAAAGGGTAGTAGATTCAGGAGTAATTTGAGGAAGCACTTCTTTACAGAAAGAGTGATTGATTTATGGAATAAACTTCCTCAAGAGGTAGTAGCAACAAACACTGTGGGGGACTTTAAAAATGCATGGGACAAGCATAGGGCTATCCTACGAACTAGATAAGTTTATACTGTTAGGTAAGGTCGGGCAGACTTGCTATGGCTCTTATCTGCCGTCAATATCTATGTTTCTATATAAAAAGCCTCTGCAGACGGCCACCTTATTTCAGTTCTTTGACAGACTTGAAATTTAGCTAATCAGTGCTGACTCCTAACTAATGCCACGGGCAAAAGCACAATGTTATCTATATGGCTCACATGAACTAACGCCCTCTAGTTGTGAAAAGATTTAAAAATGCATTCAGATAAGAGGCGGCCTTCAAGGGCTAAAAAATTAGCATATGAGCCTACCTAGGTTTTGCTTTCAACTAAGAATACCAAGAGAACAAAGCAAAATTTATGTTAAAAGTAAATTGGAAAGTTAGTTAAAATAACATGCCATATCTGAATCATGAAAGTTTATTTTAGGCTAGACTGTCCCTTTAATACATTCCAGCAAGGGAAAATGGAGAAAAAATATATAAATAAAACTATAGTACCCTTTAAAGGGAAAGTAAAGACCTTGTAGTGGTCTTTCTTGTAATAGAGCGTCATATCAAACAAACATTAAAATGTCCCACATTCTTTTGTTTACTGCAATTGTTTTTCAATTTCCAGACTCCACTCACCATTTCCCTTTTTTGGAGGAGCAAATCGGTAGTTATCTGATAAAGCCAATTTGGGGCAGATGTGTAGCAGGGTTAGTCTTGATAAGTCAGTAGTTGCATTTGCAGTTCTGAGAATTAGAAAGCCAACAGTTTTTCAGAGCTAAATTACATGAAAAGGGAGCAAAATAAATACAAAGTATATGGCAAAAATGTTCTCTACACACAACTAAAACATTTTATATTAAAAGGGGCAGTGTACTGTAAAATTGTCTCCCACTTAATTATTCACAGAATATGAAATGACAAAATAAAGGTAAAGGAAATATTTGTAAACAATGTAATACACTCCAGTAGGTAAAAGAAAGAGAGAAAGTCACATGGTGTTTACACTCCCTTTAAAGCCTTATAAGTGAGGGGTTCAGGAATTCGTAGGCTGCGCATAAAGTTGCAGGAGGCTAGATGGGCTGGCTTGATAGACCTTCTTATGTTTCTGTGCACAGCGCATCGTAAACGGCTCAGGCTGAACATTGCACCACTGGATCTGTAGTCTGATACCTGTGTGTGCCAAGGTTGCATCTCAGTAAATAGAACATGAGAATGATATCTGTGGAGCGTAGGTGCTAAGCCTGTAATTTCTCTGTATAGAGTGTAAAATGAGTGTCAGGTATATATGCATATGCTCCTCATGGTAGAACATGCTGTGACCGGAAATGTCATCGCAGAAAGAATGTGACGCATGCAGGAACTGTTAGCACTTTCACTTTAGACTGTTCTCTTCAAACAGAGCTTTGCTCTGGCTGCACTGTGTACAGTTTCCTTAAAACAGCGCATCCAGGGCAAAGTGCTGTTTGTAGAAAACAGTCAAATATGGAGCAGCGCTGCAAAGCAGGAGTGACTGGCAATCAGGGATTTTTTCAACCCCACCCCTAGCCTTTCCCAGTCTGCAAAGCTGGGACTTTTGAATGTAAAATGGTCTTGTGAGCAGTGCACCTTTTTTATTACTATATTTCTACCTTGTTATGTTAGACTAGGAAATAAGGAAACAAATTTGAGACATTTTCAAAACTTAAAGGGACATAAAACAAATTGGGATAGAGACAAAATATAATAAGTTCTTTAATTACTTTACCTGCAAATTTATACTGCAGTGCCTCTCCATTAATCCTTTCTTTTTAGTTTCTGAATTGTACAGCTCGAACTCCCCCCACACATTTCCTTCTATAGCTGTATCTATATCTATTGTTGTTTTGCTGGAATGCAAAAGTGAACAGAGATTATCTGCTGGAGCTACCTAGAAGCTGTGCACTCAGTTGAAATACAATGCCTGTGTCTAAACACTGATAAGAGGGGTGGAGTTGGCTGCTCCAGGCAGCGTAGCTATGTAATTCATTTTCTTTATTTTTGAAAATTATTTTAAAATACTTGCCAGCAATTTGTTTTACAATTTTTTTATGCAAACTATTTTAAATTAATTTGCCCTTTTAGGATATGAACAGATCTCAACCTATGGCACTTTATTTTTTTAATTTTTTTTTTGTCTGCAGCTAATTTGCAAAGCATTTTTCAACTGCTGCACTTTATTATAAAAGTTTAAAAAGACACATTGCAATTAAGCTGGTGCTTTAGTGTAACTGGCAAATAAATAAATGTTATTTTATTTTAAAACAACCTGCAGAAAATCTTTCACAAATGAAAAATCTCTTTGCAGAAAGTGAAGAAAAGTTCTGCCTCTGGGCTTCTGTTAATGTTCAGCCTGGCATTGCTAAAACTTGATATTTATGCCCATGCAGTCTAGATTACCCATGTGTCGAATGTGTCATCTCTACCTAATAAGTGCATGTATGTTCCACCCGCACCATCTCTGTGCAGAAAGCATATGTGCTCTATGGCATGAACACACATATATACTGAGCCTCACATCTTTAAATATAATGTTATTATATGCAACTGAGACCAGCATTTCTGTATATTACACTATTGTATGGAACACACATATATACTGAGCCTCACATCTTTAAATATAATGTTATTATATGCAACTGAGACAAGCATTTCTGTATATTACACTATTGTATGGAACACACATATATACTGAGCCTCACATCTTTAAATATAATGTTATTATATGCAACTGAGACCAGCATTTCTGTATATTACACTATTGTATGGAACACACATATATACTGAGCCTCACATCTTTAAATATAATGTTATTATATGCAACTGAGACCAGCATTTCTGTATATTACACTATTGTATGGAACACACATATATACTGAGCCTCACATCTTTAAATATAATGTTATTATATGCAACTGAGACAAGCATTTCTGTATATTACACTATTGTATGGAACACACATATATACTGAGCCTCACATCTTTAAATATAATGTTATTATATGCAACTGAGACCAGCATTTCTGTATATTACACTATTGTATGGAACACACATATATACTGAGCCTCACATCTTTAAATATAATGTTATTATATGCAACTGAGACCAGCATTTCTGTATATTACACTATTGTATGGAACACACATATATACTGAGCCTCACATCTTTAAATATAATGTTATTATATGCAACTGAGACCAGCATTTCTGTATATTACACTATTGTATGGAACACACATATATACTGAGCCTCACATCTTTAAATATAATGTTATTATATGCAACTGAGACCAGCATTTCTGTATATTACACTATTGTATGGAACACACATATATACTGAGCCTCACATCTTTAAATATAATGTTATTATATGCAACTGAGACCAGCATGTCTGTATATTACACTATTGTATGGAACACACATATATACTGAGCCTCACATCTTTAAATATAATGTTATTATATGCAACTGAGACCAGCATTTCTGTATATTACACTATTGTATGGAACACACATATATACTGAGCCTCACATCTTTAAATATAATGTTATTATATGCAACTGAGACCAGCATTTCTGTATATTACACTATTGTATGGAACACACATATATACTGAGCCTCACATCTTTAAATATAATGTTATTATATGCAACTGAGACCAGCATGTCTGTATATTACACTATTGTATGGAACACACATATATACTGAGCCTCACATCTTTAAATATAATGTTATTATATGCAACTGAGACCAGCATTTCTGTATATTACACTATTGTATGGAACACACATATATACTGAGCCTCACATCATAATGTTATTATATGCAACTGAGACAAGCATTTCTGTATATTACACTATTGTATGGAACACACAATGTGTGTGTGTAAAGAGCTTAATATTTGTTTCTTAGTCTTGCATCCTTTACTGTCTCTACTTGTCCTGAAATACCGTTGCTGTTCCTGGCATCATCTTACAAAAAGAGTCAATAGATGTATTAGTCTGTATATAGATGTATTGCACTTAGAATTTCTATACGTAAAACATGATGGCATAGATTTGCTGAGTGTGGCATATATGTGTATAAACCAATATGTGGGCCAAAACCTGATATTGCTGTGCACATACAAGATATGTGTTTTCCTAGCCTGACATACAGTATCTTTATTAATCCGGTCATCGATCTCTGTATATAAAGCTTGCAACTTTGCACAAGTGTGTTCTAAGTTCAGCATCTCTGTATGTAGAGCCTAATAAATCTGTGCGTGTATTGAACCTTGTATTTATCTACAGAATCGACAAATCTGTTTAAAATTTAGGAGCCAGTAAGAATATTTAGGAACCAGAAAAACTTTTATAAGCTGGACAGTGGAATTTCTGTTTAGATATATGGAGAATAACCAAAAAAGTTAGGAGCCAGGGATAACGTTCCAGGAGCGAGGTGGCTCCTAGGCTCCTGGGTTTGTTGAGCTCTGCTGTGCTATCTGGTAGACAAAACTGTACAAAGGGTCAGATATGTTTCTGTGCAGCCTGAGCCATTACTGTAGAACAGGCCATAACAAATTACAGGGCTAGGAAGTCATGGCTTGTCATGACTCAGCTTCTGACGTCTAACCATTTGTATCAGACACTGTTATACACATAAAGCTGCTTATTTACACTTGTCCTAATAAAGTGCACATCTAGAGCCTCAATATTCACATCGGCACCTGCATTCAAAAGAAATGAGTCAACCCCTGATGTAGATTATAATGTGTGTGCGCTAGACGTGGCACATTATCTACAGCCAATAGCAACCATCTGACCACTAAAAAGGGAAATCTCCTTGTTGATTTTAGCTCTCTGTGCTCATTTGAGTGTAGTTTAATCCTGAAGAACTAGAGAGATTACATCATAGTGTTAGTGACCTGCAGCCCCTGCACTGCTCGCACATTCATACAAACTACATGTAATCTGCTGCCCTTGCACTCCTCGCACATTCATACAAACTACATGTAATCTGCAGCCCCTGCACTGCTCGCACATTCATACAAACTACATGTAATCTGCAGCCCCTGCACTGCTCGCACATTCATACAAACTACATGTAATCTGCAGCCCCTGCACTGCTCGCACATTCATACAAAATACATGTAATCTGCAGCCCCTGCACTGCTCGCACATTCATGCAAACTACAAGTAATCTGCAGCCCCTTAACTGCTCGCACATTCATACAAACTACATGTAATCTGCAGCCCCTGCACTGCTCGCACATTCATACAAAATACATGTAATCTGCAGCCCCTGCACTGCTCGCACATTCATACAAACTACATGTAATCTGCAGCCCCTGCACTGCTCGCACATTCATACAAAATACATGTAATCTGCAGCCCCTGCACTGCTCGCACATTCATGCAAACTACATGTAATCTGCAGCCCCTTAACTGCTTGCACATTCATACAAACTACATGTAATCTGCAGCCCCTGCACTGCTCGCACATTCATATGAACTACATGTAATCTGCAGCCCCTGCACTGCTCGCACATTCATATGAACTACATGTAATCTGCAGCCCCTGCACTGCTCGCACATTCATACAAACAACATGTAATCTGCAGCCCCTGCACTGCTCGCACATTCATACAAACAACATGTAATCTGCAGCCCCTGCACTGCTCGCACATTCATACAAACTACATGTAATCTGCAGCCTCTGCACTGCTCGCACATTCATACAAACTACATGTAATCTGCAGCCCCTGCACTGCTCACACATTCATACAAACTACATGTAATCTGCAGCCCCTGCACTTCTCGCACATTCATACAAACTACATGTAATCTGCAGCCCCTGCACTGCTCGCACATTCATACAAACAACATGTAATCTGCAGCCCATGCACTGCTCACACATTCATACAAACTACATGTAATCTGCAGCCCCTGCACTGCTCGCACATTCATACAAAGTACGGCCTAGATTTAGAGTTTTGTCGGTAACGACCCGCGTAGCTAACGCTGGCTTTTTTCTGGCCGCACCTTTTAAATACCTCTGGTATTGAGAGTTCACAGAATGGCTGCGTTAGGCTCCAAAAAGGGAGCGTACAGGCATATTTACCGCCACTGCAACTCTCAATACCAGAGTTGCTTACGGACGCGGCCAGCTTAAAAAACGTGCTCGTGCACGATTCCCCCATAGAAAACAATGGGGCTGTTTGAGCTGAAAAAACACCTGCAAAAAAGCCGCGTTCAGCTCCTAACGCAGCCCCATTGTTTCCTATGGGGAAACACTTCCTACGTCTGCACCTAACACTCTAGCATGTACCCCGAGTCTAAACACCCCTAACCTTACACTTATTAACCCCTAATCTGCCGCCCCCGCTATCGCTGACCCCTGCATATTATTTTTAACCCCTAATCTGCCGCTCCGTACACCCCCGCCACCTACATTATCCCTATGTACCCCTAATCTGCTGCCCTAACATCGCCGACCCCTATATTATATTTATTAACCCCTAATCTGCCGCCCCCAACGTCGCCTCCACCTAACTACACTTATTAACCCCTAATCTACCGACCGGACCTGAGCGCTACTATAATAAATGTATTAACCCCTAATCCGCCTCACTCCCGCCTCAATAACCCTATAATAAATAGTATTAACCCCTAATCTGCCCTCCCTAACATTGCCGACACCTAACTTCAAGTATTAACCCCTAATCTGCCGACAGGAGCTCACCGCTACTCTAATAAATGTATTAACCCCTAAAGCTAAGTCTAACTTTAACCCTAACACCCCCCTAAATTAAATATAATTTAAATCTAACGAAATAAATTAACTCTTATTAAATAAATTATTCCTATTTAAAGCTAAATACTTACCTGTAAAATAAACCCTAATATAGCTACAATATAAATTATAATTATATTATAGCTATTTTAGAATTTATATTTATTTTACAGGTAACTTTGTATTTATTTTAATCAGGTACAATAGCTATTAAATAGTTAAGAACTATTTAATAGCTAAAATAGTTAAAATAATTACAAAATTACCTGTAAAATAAATCCTAACCTAAGTTACAATTAAACCTAACACTACACTATCAATAAATTAATTAAATAAACTACCTACAATTACCTACAATTAACCTAACCCTACACTATCAATAAATTAATTAAATACAATTCCTACAAATAAATACAATTAAATAAACTAGCTAAAGTACAAAAAATAAAAAAGAACTAAATTACAAAAAATAAAAAAATATTTACAAACATTAGAAAAAAATTACAACAATTTTAAACTAATTACACCTACTCTAAGCCCCCTAATAAAATAACAAAGACCCCCAAAATAAAAAAAATGCCCTACCCTATTCTAAATTACAAAAGTTCAAAGCTCTTTTACCTTACCAGCCCTGAACAGGGCCCTTTGCGGGGCATGCCCCAAGAAATTCAGCTCTTTTGCCTGTAAAAAAACACATACAATACCCCCCCCAACATTACAACCCACCACCCACATACCCCTAATCTAACCCAAACCCCCTTAAATAAACCTAACACTAAGCCCCTGAAGATCTTTCTACCTTATCTTCACCTCACCGGGTATCACCGATCGGTCCTGGCTCCAAAATCTTCATCCAACCCAAGCGGGGGCTAGACATCCATCATCCGGCGGCTGAAGAGGTCCAGAAGAGGCTCCAAAATCTTCATCCTATCCGGGAAGAAGAGGCGATCCAGACCGGCAACCATCTTGATCCAAGCGGCATCTTCTATCTTCATCCGATGAGGACCGGCTCCATCGTGAAGACCTTCAGCACGGATCAATCTTCTTCTGACGACGTCCAACTGAAGAATGACGGTTCCTTTAAGGGACGTCATCCAAGATGGCGTCCCTCGAATTCCGATTGGCTGATAGGATTCTATCAGCCAATCGGAATTAAGGTAGGAAAATTCTGATTGGCTGATGGAATCAGCCAATCAGATTCAAGTTCAATCTGATTGGCTGTCCCGATCAGCCAATAGAATGCGAGCTCAATCTGATTGGCTGATCATACAAACTACATGTAATCTGCAGCCCCTGCACTGCTCGCACATTCATATGAACTACATGTAATCTGCATGTATTTACTACATCAGCCAATAGAATGCGAGCTCAATCTGATTGGCTGATCGGATCAGCCAATCGGATTGAACTTGATTCTGATTGGCTGATTGCATCAGCCAATCAGAATTTTCCTACCTTAATTCCGATTGGCTGATAGAATCCTATCAGCCAATCGGAATTCGAGAGACGCCATCTTGGATGACGTCCCTTAAAGGAACCGTCATTCTTCAGTTGGACGTCGTCGGAAGAAGATTGATCCGCGCTGGAGGTCTTCACGATGGAGCCGGTCCTCATCGGATGAAGATAGAAGATGCCGCTTGGATCAAGATGGTTGCCGGTCTGGATCGCCTCTTCTTCCCGGATAGGATGAAGATTTTGGAGCCTCTTCTGGACCTCTTCAGCCGCCGGATGATGGATGTCTAGCCCCCGCTTGGGTTGGATGAAGATTTTGGAGCCAGGACCGATCGGTGATACCCGGTGAGGTGAAGATAAGGTAGGATGATCTTCAGGGGCTTAGTGTTAGGTTTATTTAAGGGGGGTTTGGGTTAGATTAGGGGTATGTGGGTGGTGGGTTGTAATATTGGGGGGGTATTGTATGTGTTTTTTTACAGGCAAAAGAGCTGAATTTCTTGGGGCATGCCCCGCAAAGGGCCCTGTTCAGGGCTGGTAAGGTAAAAGAGCTTTGAACTTTTGTAATTTAGAATAGGGTAGGGCATTTTTTTATTTTGGGGGTCTTTGTTATTTTATTAGGGGGCTTAGAGTAGGTGTAATTAGTTTAAAATTGTTGTAATATTTTTCTTATGTTTGTAAATATTTTTTTATTTTTTGCAACTTAGTTCTTTTTTATTTTTTGTACTTTAGTTAGTTTATTTAATTGTATTTATTTGTAACAATTGTATTTAATTAATTTATTGATAGTGTAGTGTTAGGTTTAATTGTAGTTATTTGTAGGTAGTTTATTTAATTAATTTATTGATAGTGTAGTGTTAGGTTTAATTGTAACTTAGGTTAGGATTTATTTTACAGGTAATTTTGTAATTATTTTAACTATTTTAGCCATTAAATAGTTCTTAACTATTTAATAGCTATTGTACTTGGTTAAAATAAATACAAAGTTGCCTGTAAAATAAATATTAATCCTAAAATAGCTATAATATAATTTATGAGATAGAAAGAATAAGAGGGCGCTAAAGCTAAGATCCCACCACACTTAGTCAAAAATAATATAAACAACATAAGGCAAATTAATAACTTTACTTCACAAAATTTTTAAAATACAATTTATATAACAATTGGAAATATAGACGAGAATTAATATGTAAAAAGGGACGTCTCCCTTAATAAAAATAAAAATGAATTGGAATACCACCTTTAAAAAGATAAAAAATATATACTGGAGCTTAATAAATTATGTTCATATATTCGATGAGCGTTAGTTATCCAGCGTGATTGGCTACACTTTAGTGAGTAGCTACTCTTTTGAAACAATGTTCCTTATATGAGCTGATCAAGGAAAAACGTGTTACTGTCCATCAAATGGTTATAACATAGAGAAATTATATTGTTATTCCTTGTGTGACTCCCTATGATGTGGTCCAAATAGTCATAATACACACCTTAGGGTAGTATTGCATTGGAGGATACCGCTTACCTGGACATATATCGGACAGTGTGAGTCTAATAAGATCGTATCAATTATCTTTACCCTAAGGTGTGTATTATGACTATTTGGACCACATCATAGGGAGTCACACAAGGAATAACAATATAATTTCTCTATGTTATAACCATTTGATGGACAGTAACACGTTTTTCCTTGATCAGCTCATATAAGGAACATTGTTTCAAAAGAGTAGCTACTCACTAAAGTGTAGCCAATCACGCTGGATAACTAACGCTCATCGAATATATGAACATAATTTATTAAGCTCCAGTATATATTTTTTATCTTTTTAAAGGTGGTATTCCAATTCATTTTTATTTTTATTAAGGGAGACGTCCCTTTTTACATATTAATTCTCGTCTATATTTCCAATTGTTATATAAATTGTATTTTAAAAATTTTGTGAAGTAAAGTTATTAATTTGCCTTATGTTGTTTATATTATTTTTGACTAAGTGTGGTGGGATCTTAGCTTTAGCGCCCTCTTATTCTTTCTATCTCATAAATTATATTATAGCTATTTTAGGATTAATATTTATTTTACAGGCAACTTTGTATTTATTTTAACCAAGTACAATAGCTATTAAATAGTTAAGAACTATTTAATGGCTAAAATAGTTAAAATAATTACAAAATTACCTGTAAAATAAATCCTAACCTAAGTTACAATTAAACCTAACACTACACTATCAATAAATTAATTAAATAAACTACCTACAAATAACTACAATTAAACCTAACACTACACTATCAATAAATTAATTAATTATCTTTTTAAAGGTGGTATTCCAATTCATTTTTATTTTTATTAAGGGAGACGTCCCTTTTTACATATTAATTCTTGTCTATATTTCCAATTGTTATATAAATTGTATTTTAAACATTTTGTGAAGTAAAGTTATTAATTTGCCTTCTGTTGTTTATATTATTTTTGACTAAGTGTGGTGGGATCTTAGCTTTAGCGCCCTCTTATTCTTTCTATCTTGTTTTACTTGTGACAATCCTGGGGGGATTGTCTTAGAGTGGCCTAGATCTACTTTAGCTATTAGCGCTATATTTTTGCACTCACCTTATAATTATAATTTATGTTGTAGCTATATTAGGGTTTATTTTACAGGTAAGTATTTAGATTTAAATAGGAATAATTTATTTAATAAGAGTTAATTTATTTCGTTAGAATAAAATTATATTTAATTTAGGGGGGTGTTAGGGTTAGGGTTAAAATTAGCTTTAGGGGTTAAAAAATTTATTAGAGTAGCGGTGAGCTCCGATCGGCAGATTAGGGGTTAATACTTGAAGTTAGGTGTTGGCGATGTTAGGGAGGGCAGATTAGGGGTTAATACTATTTATTATAGGGTTATTGAGGTGGGAGTGAGGCGGATTAGGGGTTAATAACTTTATTATAGTGGCGGTGCGGTCCGCTCGGCAGATTAGGGGTTAATAAGTGTAGGCAGGTGGAGGCGACGTTGAGGGGGGCAGATTAGGGGTTAATAAATATAATATAGGGGTCGGCGGTGTTAGGGGCAGCAGATTAGGGGTATATAGCTATAATGTAGCTGGCGGCGGCGTGCGGACGGCAGATTAGGGGTTAATAATAATATGCAGGGGTCAGCGATAGCGGGGGCGGCAGATTAGGGGTTAATAAATATAATATAGGGGTCGGCGGTGTTAGGGGCAGCAGATTAGGGGTACATAGGGATAACGTAGTTGGCGGCAGTGTACGGAGCGGAAGATTAGGGGTTAAAATTTTTTATAGAGTGGCGGCGATGTGGGGGGGCCTCGGTTTAGGGGTACATAGGTAGTTTATGGGTGTTAGTGTACTTTAGAGCACAGTAGTTAAGAGCTTTATGAACCGGCATTAGCCCAGAAAGCTCTTAACTACTGACTTTTTTCTGCGGCTGGAGTTTTGTCGTTAGATTTCTAACGCTCACTTCAGACACGACTCTAAATACTGGAGTTAGAAAGATCCCATCTAAAAGATAGGCTACGCAATTGACGTAAGGGGATCTGCGGTATGGAAAAGTCGCGGCTGAAAAGTGAGCGTTAGACCCTTTCCTGACTGACTCCAAATACCGGCGGTAGCCTAAAACCAGCGTTAGGAGCCTCTAACGCTGGTTTTCACGGCTACCGCCAAACTCTAAATCTAGGCCTACATGTAATCTGCAGCCCCTGCACTGCTCGCACATTCATACAAACTACATGTAATCTGCAGCCCCTGCACTGCTCACACATTCATGCAAACTACATGTAATCTGCAGCCCCTGCACTGCTCGCACATTCATACAAACTACATGTAATCTGCAGCCCCTGCACTGCTCACACATTCATACAAACTACATGTAATCTGCAGCCCCTGCACTGCTCGCACATTCATACAAACTACATGTAATCTGCAGCCCCTGCACTGCTCGCACATTCATACAAACTACATGTAATCTGCAGCCCCTGCACTGCTCACACATTCATACAAACTACATGTAATCTGCAGCCCCTGCACTGCTCGCACATTCATACAAACTACATGTAATCTGCAGCCCCTGCACTGCTCACACATTCATACAAACTACATGTAATCTGCAGCCCCTGCACTGCTCGCACATTCATACAAACTACATGTAATCTGCAGCCCCTGCACTGCTCACACATTCATACAAAATACATGTAATCTGCAGCCCCTGCACTGCTCGCACATTCATACAAACTACATGTAATCTGCAGCCCCTGCACTGCTCACACATTCATACAAACTACATGTAATCTGCAGCCCCTGCACTGCTCGCACATTCATACAAACTACATGTAATCTGCAGCCCCTGCACTGCTCACACATTCATACAAAATACATGTAATCTGCAGCCCCTGCACTGCTCACACATTCATACAAAATACATGTAATCTGCAGCCCCTGCACTGCTCACACATTCATACAAAATACATGTAATCTGCAGCCCCTGCACTGCTGGCACATTCATACAAACTACATGTAATCTGCAGCCCCTGCACTGCTCACAAATTCATACAAACTACATGTAATCTGCAGCCCCTGCACTGCTCGCACATTCATACAAACTACATGTAATCTGCAGCCCCTGCACTGCTCACACATTCATACAAAATACATGTAATCTGCAGCCCCTGCACTGCTCACACATTCATACAAAATACATGTAATCTGCAGCCCCTGCACTGCTCGCACATTCATACAAAATACATGTAATCTGCAGCCCCTGCACTGCTCGCACATTTATACAAACTACATGTAATCTGCAGCCCCTGCACTGCTCACACATTCATACAAAATACATGTGTGGCAAACCTAGCCACTTCTGGACTATAACGTAAGAAAGGTTGTCTATAGGCTGTATATTGTGCTATGTAGATGTGACAGACCCTTCTGTCAGCACTGAAAGAGTTAACTGTGTTCAGCTTTAGCCTCAGCTATTGTGCACTGTCATTAATGTTATTGATACACAGTCCATTGTTTAATCAACCTCAGAGAGCAGACCCTAGATGATAAGGAAAGCCAAGTGTGTGTCTGTGTTTAAATTGTTATCAGCTTGAGCAAGGTATTCTATTGTATCATGTAAAAGGGCGTGTTCCCTCCATCTAATGTACAACATTCTTTCAACCCCCCTTCTGGGGGGGGTCAGACCTGCATAAATACTGGGCATATGAGCCTTAATAAAAGTCATTCTGTTTAAACCTGAAAACTGGCTGGGTTGTGAACTGCTGATTCCCTATGCAGGACATTGTTCCCTGGTGTTGACCCTTGGTATCCGGTTGGTACCGTTACAATTGGTGGCAAGCGACGGAATGAACCTTATCGCCCAGAAGAGCAACTACACAAGCCAGTAACCTCAGGAAGAGGGGGATTACTACAATACTGACTAAGATGGAAGGAGTACCAGGGACCGAAGTGAATGGAGATGGATTATTCTAAGCTAAAGAGACAAACGTAAAAGGAACTGCTAGAAGCCAGGGGAAAGATAGGCAGAAGCAAACCCAAGGCTATATTAATTGCTGAGCTGATGGAGGGAGACAGAGCTCGCAGCGCTACGCCTCCAGCAGCCATGGAGGAGACCCTATACCAGAGGGAAATGAGGACCAGGCTGGAATTTTTACCCCAACCTGTACCACGGGATATGCTATCCGTGGTAATGGCAGATGTGCAGGAGTACGTGATGGCACACAGTCCGCGGAATGCATCCTCCCGAGCAGAATCCATTTTGGACGCACTCAGCAACCCAGTAAGACCCAAAATCCCATACCATGCATTTAAAATGTTTTGTGAGGAGAAGGATGAGATTGATGGGTATTTACAGGATTTTGAGAGACTGTGCGAGTTACATGATTTGGAGCAGTCCGTATGGGTGCCGGTGCTAGCAGGCAAGCTAGCCGGTAGGGCAGCGGAAGCGTATCGCGCTGTACCCAGGGAGGACAGCAAGGATTACGCTAAAGTGAAGAGAGCGATCTTGGAAAGATATGCCATTACCTCAGAGGCATACCGGCGCAAGTTTAGAGGCCTGCGCAAGCCAGAAAGAGATTCCCATGCAGAGTGGGCCCACAAGCTGGATCAAGCATCTCAGGGGTGGATACAGGCCAGCCAAGCTACCACCATGGAAGAATTGCGACAACTGATGCTGTTGGAGCAATTCTTTAACGGCTTGTCCCCAGAAGCCCAAGAATGGGTGAGAGATCGAAAACCCCTCACCTTAACCGAAGCAGCCAGATTAGCAGACCAGCATTTTGATGCCAGGAGGCACCATGGACTACAGCCTAACAACGGACGGGCTAATATACAATGCCACACCTGCAAGCAGTGGGGACATATGGCACGTGAGTGCACCCAAAATCGGAGCAGACAAGCTTGGAACCAGGTCAGACAGAACCTGGCCCCAAGGGCGGCTGCTCACCATTACCAAACGGAGCCAGCCGCTCATGAGGTGTTGAGCACCCAAGCCGAGGAACCCCTGGGAATTCTGCATGAGGTGATGTCGGTCCAGGGACTTCGGGATTCGGGAGCTACTTTAACCCTGATAGCTCCCCATTTGGTGCCGGATACAGCACCCACTGGCGGATCCGTGGCAGTACGAGGGGCAGGGGGAGCAGTATACCGATTGCCCACTGCTAGAGTGGAGTACAGACCCCCAGTCACCCCAGCAGCTGCCAGTTACCAACCCCCGGCGCACCGCTATACCACACGGCCTCCGGCCACGAACTACCCTCAGAGAGCCCGGTTCAATTCGCGGGGCTACTCACAACCTATTCGGTGCTTTGGATGTAAGCAACTAGGGCACAAAAGACCAGAGTGTCCCCTAAACGCAGCGAATCAAGCACAGTCCTGGAGAAGACCCGCTGGCGGAATCCCACATAATCCTCAGCCTGTGGCCCGCTACGTAGAGGCGCCAGAATGCTGGGGCAGCCTACATGAAGCAGACCCCGTGCAAGCTGCCCACCGGAATAACCGGCAACGGGTTAAAGTGAATGGGAAGGAGGTCAGTTGTCTACGGGATACTGGTGCTACCATGACCTTGCTTCAAGAGAACTTGGTGCCTGAGAAACAGCACACTGGAGACACTGTGGCTGTGAGGGTAGCAGGGGGCACTGTGTTCCGCCTACCTGTTGCCAGGGTACATTTGGATTGGGGAGTGGGCGCTAGACTTGTGAATGTGGGGGTCAAGAAGGACTTACCTGCTGATGTTCTCCTTGGAAATGACTTGGCCCCCCTTGTTTCTGCCTATGCTCCCATGGATCCCGCTGATGTTAACCCTGTGACTACCCAAGCCCAGTCCCTCCGGGAAGAGACGCTTCCATGTTTGGGGTGGGGGCAGTACTGAGCCAAGTTGGAGCAGATGGCGGAGAACACCCCGTAGCTTACTTGAGCCGAAAGTTGTTGCCCCGGACATCCCCAAGCCGATCCGTTGGGATCAGACTGTGTATGCCGGCTTGGTTCTGGGGGAGCATTGTGGCAAACCTAGCCACTTCTGGACTATAACGTAAGAAAGGTTGTCTATAGGCTGTATATTGTGCTATGTAGATGTGACAGACCCTTCTGTCAGCACTGAAAGAGTTAACTGTGTTCAGCTTTAGCCTCAGCTATTGTGCACTGTCATTAATGTTATTGATACACAGTCCATTGTTTAATCAACCTCAGAGAGCAGACCCTAGATGATAAGGAAAGCCAAGTGTGTGTCTGTGTTTAAATTGTTATCAGCTTGAGCAAGGTATTCTATTGTATCATGTAAAAGGGCGTGTTCCCTCCATCTAATGTACAACATTCTTTCAACCCCCCTTCTGGGGGGGGTCAGACCTGCATAAATACTGGGCATATGAGCCTTAATAAAAGTCATTCTGTTTAAACCTGAAAACTGGCTGGGTTGTGAACTGCTGATTCCCTATGCAGGACATTGTTCCCTGGTGTTGACCCTTGGTATCCGGTTGGTACCGTTACAACATGTAATCTGCAGCCCCTGCACTGCTCGCACATTCATACAAACAACATGTAATCTGCAGCCCCTGCACTGCTCACACATTCATACAAAATACATGTAATCTGCAGCCCCTGCACTGCTCACACATTCATACAAAATACATGTAATCTGCAGCCCCTGCACTGCTCACACATTCATACAAAATACATGTAATCTGCAGCCCCTGCACTGCTCGCACATTCATACAAAATACATGTAATCTGCAGCCCCTGCACTGCTCGCACATTTATACAAACTACATGTAATCTGTAGCCCCTGCACTGCTCACACATTCATACAAAATACATGTAATCTGCAGCCCCTGCACTGCTCGCACATTCATACAAACTACATGTAATCTGCAACCCCTGCACTGCTCACACATTCATACAAACTACATGTAATCTGCAGCCCCTGCACTGCTCACACATTCATACAAACTACATGTAATCTGCAGCCCCTGCACTGCTCGCACATTCATACAAACTACATGTAATCTGCAGCCCCTGCACTGCTCACACATTCATACAAACTACATGTAATCTGCAACCCCTGCACTGCTCACACATTCATACAAACTACATGTAATCTGCAGCCCCTGCACTGCTCACACATTCATACAAACTACATGTAATCTGCAGCCCCTGCACTGCTCGCACATTCATACAAACTACATGTAATCTGCAGCCCCTGCACTGCTCGCACATTCATACAAACTACATGTAATCTGCAGCCCCTGCACTGCTCACACATTCATACAAACTACATGTAATCTGCAGCCCCTGCACTGCTCGCACATTCATACAAACTACATGTAATCTGCAGCCCCTGCACTGCTCGCACATTCATACAAACTACATGTAATCAGGCAAATGGTTTTACAGATTGTACTAGAAGCATACAATATAAAGCAGTAAAGCCCAACATTTTACTTTCTTGATTCAGATAGAGCATAAGATTTTAAATAACTTCAATTATTAAATTTGCTTAATTGTCTTTTTTTTTTCTTTTTAATATTTAGATAATTGTAGTACACAAAAACATAACAAATTGGTAATAAAACACAAAACAAGGAATTTTCTATTGAGAAATATAATTTCAAGAAAACAAAGACAAAAATAGAGGGGGTTTTTTTAATACCAAAACCTTTGCGTTAAGTTACTCTTATATTGAGTTTCTACAATTATCTATTCTAAAAATAATAAGGCAAAAAACATATAAGGAGAGAAGAAGAAAAGAGAGGAAAAAAAACAAAACAAGAAAAGGGGGCTATATATGTATGGGGTTTTTTTTTTATAGAAATATGGAATGTTCCTTGTGATTTAGTGTACGAGGAAACTCCTATATCTATATATTCACATATATATAAGGTAACAAAAAACATAAATATATTGCTTAATTCTCTTACGGCTAGATTACGAGTTTTGTGTTAGAGGCTGTGCGGTGCTAACAAGCAGTTTTCTCTCACCGCTCACTTACATGTAGCGCTGGTATTTACGAGTTTTCAGAAACCCGTCGTTAAAAGACAAGAAGTGAGCGTTGAGCAAAATTTTGCTCATTACCGCACTCCAATACCAGCGCTGCTTAAATCAGCGGTGAGCTGGTCGTACGTGCTCATGCACAATTTTCCCATAGGAATCAACGGGGAGAGCCAGGTGAAAAAAAACCTAACACCTGCAAAAAAGCAGAGTAAAACTCCTTAACGCAACCCCATTGATTCCTATGGGGAAACAAAAGTTATGTCTACTCCTAACACCCTAACATGAACCCCGAGTCTAAACACCCCTAATCTTATACTTATTAACCCCTAATCTGCTGCCCCCCACTTCGCCGACACCTACATTATACTTATTAACCCCTAATCTGCTGCTCCGGACAGCGCCGCCACCTACATTATATGTATTAACCCCTAATCTGCTGCCCCCAACATCGCCGACACCTACATTATATTTATTAACCCCAAATCTGCTGCCCCCAACGTCGCCACCACTATAATAAACATATTAACCCCTAATCCGCCGCACACCCGCCTCGCAAACATTAGTTAAATATTATTAATCCCTAATTTTCCGTCCCTAACATCGCCGCCACCTACCTACATTTATTAACCCCTAATCTGCCGCCCCCAACATCGCTGCCACTATATTAAAATATTAACCCCTAAACCTAAGTCTATCCCTAATCCTAACACCCACTAACTTAAATATAATTTAAATAAATCTAAATAAATATTCCTATCATTAACTAAATAATTCCTATTTAAAACTAAATACTTACCTGTAAAATAAACCCTAAGATAGCTACAATATAACTAATAGTTTGTATTTACTCCTTGTAATAACATTTACCATGCTCAATTAGCACTCTGCTGTAGTACCCACTACACTACATATATATATATATATATACATTTTTTTGTTGTTACCAGTTTTTAGCCCCCTTACCAAACCCTATAGTCTATAATGCATACTGTTGTCAGTGCTTTCTTACATAGTCTTGCTCGCTCCCTTCTTGTTATAGAGCTATGCGCAATGCACATGCATGTGATTTCCTACTGACATAAGTGCAAGTCTGAAGATTGGGGTTTCACTAGCTACTTGACAGCAGGTGCTAGTAGCACTGCAAAATTAAAAGTTAATTCCTGTTGGATGGAATATGAGTCTTGAAGCTGGATTTTGTGCTTGCACTTGCTCACATGCGGTTGATCACTGGCACGAGCTTGCGCTCACATGCATGCTATTTTGGGACTGGAATGGGCTTGCAGCAATACTGCACTTCTACTTGTAGGCGTCCCCTTGTGTTTTGTGTATAACACCTGATTGGAGGGAGGCGTCCCCTTGTGTTTTGTGTATAACACCTGATTAGAGGGAGGCGTCCCCTTGTGTTTTGTGTAAAACACCTGATTGGAGGGAGGTGCCCCTTGTGTTTTGTGTATAACACCTGATTGGAGGGAGGCGTCCCCTTGTGTTTTGTGTATAACACCTGATTGGAGAGAGGCGTCCCCTTGTGTTTTGTGTATAACACCTGATTGAAGGGAGGCGTCCCCTTGTGTTTTGTGTATAACACCTGATTGGAGGGAGGCGTCCCCTTGTGTTTTGTGTATAACACCTGATTGAAGGGAGGCGTCCCCTTGTGTTTTGTGTATAACACCTGATTGAAGGGAGGCGTCCCCTTGTGTTTTGTGTATAACACCTCACTGGAGGGAGGCATCCCCTTGTGTTTTTTGTATAACACCTGATTGGAGGGAGAAGCCCCCTTGTGTTTTGTGTATAACACCTGATTGGAGGGAGGCGTCCCCTTGTGTTTTGTGTATAACACCTGATTGTAGGGAGGCGTCCCCTTGTGTTTTGTGTATAACACCTGATTGTAGGGAGGCGTCCCCTTGTGTTTTGTGTATAACACCTGATTGCAGGGAGGCGTCCCCTTGTGTTTTGTGTATAACACCTGATTGTAGGGAGGCGTCCCCTTGTGTTTTGTGTATAACACCTGATTGTAGGGAGGCGTCCCCTTGTGTTTTGTGTATAACATCTGATTGTAGGGAGGCGTCCCCTTGTGTTTTGTGTATAACACCTGATTGCAGGGAGGCGTCCCCTTGTGTTTTGTGTATAACACCTGATTGGAGGGAGGAGTCCCCTTGTGTTTTGTGTATAACACCTGATTGGAGGGAGGCGTCCCCTTGTGTTTTGTGTATAACACCTGATTGGAGGGAGGCGTTGCCTTGTGTTTTGTGTATAACACCTGATTGGAGGGAGGTGTCCCCTTGTGTTTTGTGTATAACACCTGACTGGAGGGAGGCGTCCCCTTGTGTTTTGTGTATAACACCTGATTAGAGGGAGGTTTCCCCTTGTGTTTTGTGTATAACACCTGATTGGAGGGAGGTGCCCCTTGTGTTTTGTGTATAACACCTGATTGGAGGGAGGCGTCCCCTTGTGTTTTGTGTATAACACCTGATTGGAGAGAGGCGTCCCCTTGTGTTTTGTGTATAACACCTGATTGAAGGGAGGCGTCCCCTTGTGTTTTGTGTATAACACCTGATTGGAGGGAGGCGTCCCCTTGTGTTTTGTGTATAACACCTGATTGAAGGGAGGCGTCCCCTTGTGTTTTGTGTATAACACCTGATTGAAGGGAGGCGTCCCCTTGTGTTTTGTGTATAACACCTGACTGGAGGGAGGCATCCCCTTGTGTTTTGTGTATAACACCTGATTGGAGGGAGAAGCCCCCTTGTGTTTTGTGTATAACACCTGATTGGAGGGAGGGGTCCCCTTGTGTTTTGTGTATAACACCTGATTGGAGGGAGGCGTCCCCTTGTGTTTTGTGTATAACACCTGATTGGAGGGAGGCGTCCCCTTGTGTTTTGTGTATAACACCTGATTGCAGGGAGGCGTCCCCTTGTGTTTTGTGTATAACACCTGATTGGAGGGAGGAGTCCCCTTGTGTTTTGTGTATAACACCTGATTGGAGGGAGGCGTCCCCTTGTGTTTTGTGTATAACACCTGATTGGAGGGAGGCGTTGCCTTGTGTTTTGTGTATAACACCTGATTGGAGGGAGGTGTCCCCTTGTGTTTTGTGTATAACACCTGACTGGAGGGAGGCGTCCCCTTGTGTTTTGTGTATAACACCTGATTGGAGGGAGGTGTCCCCTTGTGTTTTGTATATAACACCTGATTGGAGGGAGGAGTCCCCTTGTGTTTTGTGTATAACACCTGATTGGAGGGAGGAGTCCCCTTGTGTTTTGTGTATAACACCTGATTGGAGGGAGGCGTCCCCTTGTGTTTTGTGTATAACACCCGATTGGAGGGAGGCGTCCCCTTGTGTTTTGTGTATAACACCTGATTGGAGGGAGGCGTCCCTTTGTGTATAACAACTGTTTGGAGGGAGGCGTTGCCTTGTGTTTTGTGTATAACACCTGATTAGAGGGAGGCTTCCCCTTGAGTTTTGTGTATAACACCTGATTGGAGGGAGGCGTCCCCTTGTGTTTTGTGTATAACACCTGATTGGAGGGAGGCGTCCCCTTGTGTTTTGTGTATAACACCCGATTGGAGGGAGGCGTCCCTTTGTGTATAACACCTGATTGGAGGGAGGCGCCCCCTTGTGTTTTGTGTATAACACCTGATTGGAGGGAGGCGTCCCCTTGTGTTTTGTGTATAACACCTGATTGGA
Source organism: Bombina bombina (assembly GCF_027579735.1). Classification (NCBI taxonomy): domain Eukaryota; kingdom Metazoa; phylum Chordata; class Amphibia; order Anura; family Bombinatoridae; genus Bombina; species Bombina bombina. The sequence goes on along the minus strand of NC_069510.1, from coordinate 154,608,661 downwards.
GGGAGGCGTCCCCTTGTGTTTTGTGTATAACACCTGATTAGAGGGAGGCGTCCCCTTGTGTTTTGTGTATAACACCTGATTAGAGGGAGGCGTCCCCTTGTGTTTTGTGTATAACACCTGATTGGAGGGAGGCATCCCCTTGTGTTTTGTGTATAACACCTGATTGGAGGGAGGCGTCCCCTTGTGTTTTGTGTATAACACCTGATTGGAGGGAGGCGTCCCCTTGTGTTTTGTGTATAACACCCGATTGGAGGAAGGCGTCCCCTTGTGTTTTGTGTATAACGCCCGATTGGAGGGAGGCGTCCCCTTGTGTTTTGTTTATAACACCTGATTGGAGGGAGGCGTCCCCTTGTGTTTTGTGTATAACACCTGATTGGAGGGAGGCGTCCCCTTGTGTTTTGTGTATAACACCTGATTGGAGGGAGGTGTCCCCTTGTGTTTTGTATATAACACCCGATTGGAGGGAGGCGTCCCCTTGTGTTTTGTATATAACACCCGATTGGAGGGAGGCATCCCCTTGTGTTTTGTATATAACACCTGATTGGAAGGAGGTGTCCCCTTGTGTTTTGTGTATAACACCTGATTGGAAGGAGGCGTCAGGAGTACATCTTTGCTCAGCCCTGAGGTCACCCCAGCATCTCATGGCTGACACACTTGAGTGAGATACTTTATTTTTGATTTGCATGATGTTATTCTATAAAATAGTGTAACAGTACTGGCTGAAGTTTAGAAATCACTATCTGTTGAAAACAAGCACAAGATTGTGAACAAACTCTATGATTTTAATCTCCTCCAAAGAGTTTGCATCTTTCTCACAGGACACAGTTGGTGAGCCAATCCAGGAACAGCAGTCACATGACCACACCAATCACAGGTTGATGCAATAAGATTTTGTAATCTCTGCTAGAGAATAAAACAAAACAACAGATTTGTTCCGATGGACATGTGGGGCTGGTGAAAAGGTCAGATTTCCCTGCATAAACCCCCTGTGCTTTGAAGCTTCTGTCTGTGCCACACTGTCTGACTTGTGTGTTTTAGCAAATTAAAGTTGTCTCAGGTTTCTCTGTGAAGTTTTTGTCCCATAACCTAAAGTCTCTCAGGGTCATCACTGCAAAATATTTCATTTGTCCATTTTGTTTATAACTAACAGATCAATTATTTGCCAGTAGTGGTTTAACACAAGGCAGCTGAGGTTATACAGAATGATAGGTGCATCATAGGAAGGAGGTATGTAGCGCAAAAAGAGGAATCATATATGGTGAAACAGGAGGATTCACTATATGCTGAGGTTATATGGAACACGAAAGGTTATAGGGAGCAGCATGTGGTACAATAGCTGGAGTTATATGGAGGTGTTATATGAAGTAATAGGATGAGTTATATGGTGGTGTTATATGAAGTAATAGGAGGAGTTATATGGAGGCGTTATATGAAGTAATAGGAGGAGTTATATGGAGGTGTTATATGAAGTAATAGGATGAGTTATATGGAGGCGTTATATGAAGTAATAGGAGGAGTTATATGGAGGTGTTATATGAAGTAATAGGAGGAGATGTAGGGGGGTTACATGGTGCAATAGGAGGAGTTATATGAAGTAATAAGAGGAGATGTAGGGGGTTATATGGTGCAATAGGAGGAGTTATATGGAGGGTTATATGGTACAATAGGAGGAGTTATATGGAGGGTTATATGGTGCAATAGGAGGAGTTATAGGGAAGGTTATATGGTACAATAGGAGGAGTTATAGGGAGCAGTTATATGGTACAATAGGAGGAGTTATAGGGAGGGTTACATGGTACAATAGGAGGAGTTATAGGGAGGGTTATATGGTGCAATAGGAGTTATAGGGAGGGTTATATGATACAATAGGAGGTGTTATAGGGAGGGTTATATGGTGCAATAGGAGGAGTTATAGGGAGGTTATATGGTGCAATAGGAGTTATAGGGAGGGTTATATGGTACAAAAGGAGGTGTTATAGGGAGGGTTATATGGTGCAATAGGAGGAGTTATAGGGAGGTTATATGGTGCAATAGGAGGAGTTATAGGGAGGTTATATGGTGCAATAGGAGGAGTTATAGTGAGGGTTATATGGTACAATAGGAGGAGTTATATGGAGGGTTATATGATACAATAGCTGGAGTTATATGGAGGTGTTATATGGTACAATAGGAGGAGTTATAGGGAGGGTTATATGGTGCAATAGGGGGAGTTTTATAAGGAGGGTTATATGGTACAATAGGTGGAGTTATAGGAAGGGTTATATGGTGCAATAGGAGGAGTTATAGAGAGGGATATATGGTGCAATAGGAGGAGTTATAGGTAGGGTTATATGGTGCAATAGGAGGAGTTATAGGAAGTTATATGGTGCAATAGGAGGAGTTATAGGGAGAGTTATATGGTGCAATAGGAGGAGTTATAGGGAGGGTTATATGGTGCATAGGAGGTGTTATAGGGAGGGTTATATGGTGCAAGAGGAGAAGTTATAGGGAGGGTTATATGGTGCAATAGGAGGAGTTATAGGGAGGGTTATATGGTACAATAGGAGGAGTTATAGGGAGGATTATATGGTGCATTAGCAGGAGTTATAGGGAGGGTTATATGAAGTAATAGGAGGAGTTATAGGGAGGGTTATATGGTGCAATAGGAGGAGTTATAGGGAGGGTTATATGGTACAATAGGAGGAGTTATAGGTAGGATTATATGGTGCATTAGCAGGAGTTATAGGGAGGGTTATATGAAGTAATAGGAGGAGTTATAGGGAGGGTTATATGGTGCAATAGCTGGAGTTATATGGAGGGTTATATGGTACAATAGGAGGAGTTATAGGGAGGGTTATATGGTGCAATAGGAGGAGTTTTATAAGGAGGGTTATATGGTACAATAGGTGGAGTTATAGGGAGGGTTATATGGTGCAATAGGAGGAGTTTTATAAGGAGGGTTATATGGTACAATAGGTGGAGTTATAGGGAGGGTTATATGGTGCAATAGGAGGAGTTTTATAAGGAGGGTTATATGGTGCAATAGGTGGAGTTATAGGGAGGGTTATATGGTGTAATAGGAGGAGTTATAGGGAGGTTATATGGTGCAATAGGAGGAGTTTAATAAGGAGGGTTATATGGTACAATAGGAGGAGTTATAGGGAGGGTTATATGGTGCAATAGGAGGAGTTATAGGGAGGGTTATATGGTGCAATAAGAGGAGCTATATGGAGGGTTATATGGTGCAGTAGGAGGAGTTATAGGGAGGGTTATATGGTGCAATAGGAGGAGTTATAGGGATGGTTATATGGTGCAGTAGGAGGAGTTATAGGGAGGGTTATATGAAGTAATAGGAGGAGTTATAGAGAGGGTTATATGGTGCAATAGGAGGAGTTATAGGGAGGGTTATATGGTACAATAGGAGGAGTTATAGAGAGGGTTATATGGTACAATAGGAGGAGTTATAGAGAGGGTTATATGGTGCAGTAGGAGGAGTTATAGGGAGGGTTATATGATGCAATAGGAGGAGTTATATGTAGGGTTATATAGTGCAATAGGAGGAGTTATAGGGAGGGTTATATGGTACAATAAGAGGAGCTATAGGAAGGGTTATATGGTACAATAGGAGAAGTTATATGGTGCAATAGGAGGAGTTATAGGGAGGGTTATATGAAGTAATAGGAGGAGTTATAGGGAGAGTTATATGGTACAATAGGAGGAGTTATAGGGAGGGTTATATGGTAAAATAGGAGGAGCTATAGAGAGGGTTATATGATACACTAGGAGGAGTTATAGGGAGGGCTATATGGTAAAATAGGAGGAGTTATAGGGAGGGTTATATGGTGCAATAGGAGGAGTTATAGGGAGGGTTATATGGTGCAATAGGAGGAGTTATAGGGAGGGTTATATGGTACAATAGGAGGAGTTATAGGGATGGTTATATGGTGCAGTAGGAGGAGTTATAGGGAGGGTTATATGAAGTAATAGGAGGAGTTATAGAGAGGGTTATATGGTGCAATAGGAGGAGTTATAGGGAGGGTTATATGGTACAATAGGAGGAGTTATAGAGAGGGTTATATGGTACAATAGGAGGAGTTATAGAGAGGGTTATATGGTGCAGTAGGAGGAGTTATAGGGAGGGTTATATGATGCAATAGGAGGAGTTATATGGAGGGTTATATAGTGCAATAGGAGGAGTTATAGGGAGGGTTATATGGTACAATAAGAGGAGCTATAGGAAGGGTTATATGGTACAATAGGAGAAGTTATATGGTGCAATAGGAGGAGTTATAGGGATGGTTATATGGTGCAGTAGGAGGAGTTATAGGGAGGGTTATATGAAGTAATAGGAGGAGTTATAGGGAGAGTTATATGGTACAATAGGAGGAGTTATAGGGAGGGTTATATGGTACAATAGGAGGAGCTATAGAGAGGGCTATATGATACACTAGGAGGAGTTATAGGGAGGGTTATATGGTACAATAGGAGGAGTTATAGGGAGGGTTATATGGTGCAATAGGAGGAGTTATAGGGAGGGTTATATGGTACAATAGGAGGAGTTATAGGGAGGGTTATATGGTGTAATAGAAGGAGTTATAGGGAGGGTTATATGGTGCAATAGGAGGAGTTATAGGGAGGGTTATATGGTACAATAGGAGGAGTTATAGGGAGGGTTATATTGTGTAATAGAAGGAGTTATAGGGAGGGTTATATGGTGCAATAGGAGGAGTTATAGGGAGGGTTATATGGTACAATAGGAGGAGTTATAGAGAGGGTTATATGGTGCAATAGGAGGAGTTATAGGGAGGGTTATATGGTGCAATAGGAGGAGTTATAGGGAGAGTTATATGGTACAATAGGAGGAGTTATAGAGAGGGTTATATGGTGCAATAGGAGGAGTTATAGGGAGGGTTATATGGTGCAATAGGAGGAGTTATAAGGAGGGTTATATGGTGCAGTAGGAGGAGTTATAGGGAGGGTTATATGAAGTAATAGGAGGAGTTATATGGAGGGTTTTATGGTGCAATAGGAGGAGTTATAGGGAGGGTTTTATGGTGCAATATGAGGAGTTATAGGGAGGGTTATATTGTGCAATAGGAGGAGTTATAGGGAGGGTTATATGGTGCAATAGGAGGAGTTATAGGGAGGTGTTATATGGTGTAATAGGAGGAGTTATAGGGATAAGCTATATGGTGCAATCAGAGGAGTTATAGGGAGGGTCCTGTGGTGCAATAGGAGGAGTTATAGGGAGGGTTATATGGTGCAATCAGAGGAGTTACAGGGAGAATTCTTTGGTGCAATAGGAGGAGTTATAGGGAGGGTTATATGGTGCAGTCAGAGGAGTTATAGGGAGAGTCCTGTGGTGCAATAGGAGGAATTATAGGGAGGGTTATATGGTGCAATAGGAGGAGTTATAGGGAGTGTTATATGGTGCAATCAGAGGAGTTATAGGGAGAGTCCTGTGGTGCAATAGGAGGAGTTATAGGGAGTGTTATATGGTGCAATAGGAGGAGTTATAGGGAGAGTCCTGTGGTGCAATAGGAGGAGTTATAGGGAGGGTTATATGGTGCAATCAGAGGAGTTATAGGGAGGGTCCTGTGGTGCAATAGGAGGAGTTATAGGGAGGGTTGTATGGGGTAATATAAGGAATTGTATAGGGCTCTTATATGTTGCAGAATAAAGAGATACAAGGGATAAATATGTGAGTGTTTGAATGAGTTAGGTGTATACGCAGTAAGTGCATATGGTCAGCTAGTACAGAGAGGAACTGCACCATTTATAGTACAATGAGTTCCTGCTCTCCAGCATTGAGAGGAATAGATTATTTTTGTATTAAGAGGAATTGCTTGCCCCCTCCCTATAATTGTATTGTGATTAGAGGTCTCAGGAGGCCGCCCACTGATTGAGGTCACTTGTCAGATAATGGGGCAAATTCCCACAGTCTCAGGCTTTGTCTTTGAGTCAGCCTCTCAGCACTAATTGCTACAGCATTCCAGGGACAGGAGGCAGAGCGTCCCAAAGCCTGCTGTTATAGTGTAGTGATACTCTTTATAACCGCTACTTACCAGAAACAGAACTTAGCCCAATCATAACAATTCAAAAACATTCAAAATATCAAAGCCCATAAAATATAAAACCTCTCACCAGTTATCTTTTTGTCATGGGGCATTTTGGAGGGCCTGATGTTGAAAGTATCATCATAACATTATGTTGTAAAGGTATCTGCATCACAAATGAAAGTGCAGGTGAAATGTTCTAAAGGGATCTAATCGTCGTTTGAAGGTTGTTTCGCAAAGAGGCGTTTTTGTGCACTTCACTGTGGGATACAATTGTTCTCTGTCTGTGGCAAAATGTTTAAGGTAGCACTACCATGTGCAGAGAAGGTTAAATGTAAATTATGCCTTTAGACCAGAGTTCTTCAAACCACGGGTCACAACTTGTGTGTGTGTGTGTGTTGTATGAGAGTGTGTGTTGTATGAGAGTGTGTATAGTGTGTGTGTGTGAGTTGTATGAGAGTGTGTATGGTGTGTGTGTGTGTGTGTTGTATGAGAGTGTGTATGGTGTGTGTGTGTTGTATGAGAGTGTGTATGGTGTGTGTGTGTTGTATGAGAGTGTGTATGGTGTGTGTTGTATGAGAGTGTGTACGGTGTGTGTGTGTTGTATGAGAGTGTGTATGGTGTGTGTTGTATGAGAGTGTGTACGGTGTCTGTGTGTTGTATGAGAGTGTGTATGGTGTGTGGGTGTGTTGTATGAGAGTGTGTATGGTGTGTGTGTGTTGTATGAGAGTGTCTATAGTGTGTGTGTGAGTTGTATGAGAGTGTGTATGGTGTGTGTGTGTTGTATGAGAGTGTGTATGGTGTGTGTGTGTTGTATGAGAGTGTGTATGATGTGTGTGTGTTGTATGAGAGTGTGTATAGTGTGTGTGTGTGAGTTGTATGAGAGTGTGTATGGTGTGTGTGTGTGTGTTGTATGAGAGTGTGTATGGTGTGTGTGTGTGTGTTGTATGAGAGTGTGTATGGTGTGTGTGTGTTGTATGAGAGTGTGTATGGTGTGTGTGAGTTGTATGAGAGTGTGTATGGTGTGTGTTGTATTAGAGTGTGTATGGTGTGTGTGTGTTGTATGAGAGTGTGTATGGTGTGTGTTGTATGAGAGTGTGTACGGTGTGTGTTGTATGAGAGTGTGTATGGTGTGTGTGTGTGTTGTATGAGAGTGTGTATGGTGTGTGTGTGTTGTATGAGAGTGTGTATGGTGTGTGTTGTATGAGAGTGTGTACGGTGTGTGTTGTATGAGAGTGTGTATGGTGTGTGGGTGTGTTGTATGAGAGTGTGTATGGTGTGTGTGTGTTGTATGAGAGTGTCTATAGTGTGTGTGTGAGTTGTATGAGAGTGTGTATGGTGTGTGTGTGTTGTATGAGAGTGTGTATGGTGTGTGTGTGTTGTATGAGAGTGTGTATGATGTGTGTGTGTTGTATGAGAGTGTGTATAGTGTGTGTGTGTGAGTTGTATGAGAGTGTGTACGGTGTGTGTGTGTTGTATGAGAGTGTGTATGGTGTGTGTGTGTGTGTTGTATGAGAGTGTGTATGGTGTGTGTGTGTTGTATGAGAGTGTGTATAGTGTGTGTGTGTGAGTTGTATGAGAGTGTGTATGGTGTGTGTGTGTTGTATGAGAGTGTGTATGGTGTGTGTTGTATGAGAGTGTGTACGGTGTGTGTGTGTGTGTGTGTGTGTGTTGTATGAGAGTGTGTATGGTGTGTGTTGTATGAGAGTGTGTATGGTGTGTGTGTGTGTTGTATGAGAGTGTGTATGGTGTGTGTGTGTTGTATGAGAGTGTGTATGGTGTGTGTTGTATGAGAGTGTGTACGGTGTGTGTGTGTGTTGTATGAGAGTGTGTATGGTGTGTGTGTTGTATGAGAGTGTGTATGGTGTGTGTGTGTTTTGTATGAGAGTGTGTATGGTGTGTGTGTGTTGTATGAGAGTGTGTATGATGTGTGTGTGTGTGTGTTGTATGACAGTGTGTATAGTGTGTGTGTGTTGTATGAGAGTGTGTGTGTGTGTTGTATGAGAGTGTGTATGATGTGTGTGTTGTATGAGAGTGTGTATGGTGTGTGTTGTATGAGATTGTGTACGTTGTGTGTGTGTGTTGTATGAGAGTGTGTATGGTGTGTGTGTTGTATGAGAGTGTGTATGGTGTGTGTGTGTTGTATGAGAGTGTGTATGGTGTGTGTGTGTGTTGTATGACAGTGTGTATAGTGTGTGTGTGTTGTATGAGAGTGTGTATGGTGTGTGTGTGTGTTGTATGACAGTGTGTATAGTGTGTGTGTGTTGTATGAGAGTGTGTGTGTGTGTTGTATGAGAGTGTGTATGGTGTGTGTGTGTGTTGTATGACAGTGTGTATAGTGTGTGTGTGTTGTATGAGAGTGTGTGTGTGTGTTGTATGAGAGTGTGTATGGTGTGTGTGTGTGTGTGTGTTGTATGAGAGTGTGTATGATGTGTGTGTTGTATGAGAGTGTGTATGGTGTGTGTTGTATGAGATTGTGTACGGTGTGTGTGTGTGTTGTATGAGAGTGTGTATGGTGTGTGTGTTGTATGAGAGTGTGTATGGAGTGTGTGTTGTATGAGAGTGTGTATGGTGTGTGTGTGTTGTATGAGAGTGTGTATGGTGTGTGTGTGTGTTGTATGAGTGTGTGTATGGTGTGTGTGTGTTGTATGAGAGTGTGTATGGTGTGTGTGTGTTGTATGAAAGTGTGTGGTGTTTGTGGTGTGTGTGTGTTGTATAAGAGAGTGTGTGTATATTATTACCTTTTACAACACTTTCAAGTTTGACTACAATCAGGAATAATATATAGTTAAAATTCTAAATGAATAAGAAACCTGTTTGCACTAGAGGATTGTGTGTACACTGTGCCTTTGTATTTGGTGTGTTGTATGTATTATATTGTAAAATAGTATATTATGTATTTTAACCAACTTTGTTATTAAATTAAACGTGTTTTTTTATTTTTAGGAACAGGATTTTAATAAACGGATATTAATACTATGGGACAGTATACACCAATTTTCATATTACTGCATGTAATAAACACTACTATAAAGAAGAATTTCACTACGTTTGTGGGGCGACCGAGCGTTAACACAGGGGTGGGCCTTATGCTTACTCTCAGAATAGCCTCCTAGCAGACTAACAAAAACTGGATATAGAACAGGTGTGAGAGTATGCACTGATTAGCTTAAAAGGCAAATGAATATCTAAGTTAAAGCATAAAAATATTTATTACATATAGTAGAATAATAAAAGCTATGTATCTTAATTAAAACAACAACAGTACAACACATGGATCCATGCTTAGTAAAATGATGCAACAATGTCATAAAATTAATAGATACAACAGTGAGATACAATTAAAAGGTAGATCCTCTTAAGGTGTGTTGAAGAAGGACTTGTGATGGTGGTGTTGGTGTAACACAGAAAAAACAAAAAATTAAAATGTAAAATTAAAAAATTAAAAGGTTGTATGTTTCCAATAAATCCAAAAAATCAAAAATATGTGAAATGAGTGGTGAATATCCAAACAATTTTTGAAAGTTCAAGAAAAAACAAGAAAATTCCAATTAAAGATAAAAATGTGTCCAAAAACTAAAAGTGGTATCTGTGGCAGGTGTCCAGTAAAAAACAAACAAACAATCAGGTATCCATACTAACAGACAACAGAGAACCTGAAAAAAAAAAAAAAGAAAACAATAGTGCAAAACTGTATGTACACAGTGGATATAAATTAGAAAAAAAAAAGCTCACCAGTATGTCAACGCGTTTCGGCCTTATTTAGGCCTTTCTCAAGACTATCTCAAGTCTTAGCACACCCATGTGCTAAGTCAATTTTGAGGGTTTTTTGTTTTTTGTTTGCTGCTTACATTTAAAGGAACAGTGAAGTTAAAATTAAACTTTCATGATTCAGATAGGGCATGTAATTTTAAACAACTTTACAATTTACTTTTATCATTATATTTGCTTTGTTCTGTTGATATTCTTTGTTGAAAGCTAAACCTAGGTAAGATAAGGAGGCCGGCAGAAGATGCTTAGATACAAGGTAATCACAGAGGTAAAAAGTGTATTAATATAACTGAGATAAGGGGCAGTCTGCAGAGGCTTAGATACAAGGTAATCACAAAGGTAAAAAGTATATTAATATAACTGAGATAAGGGGCAGTCTGCAGAGGCTTAGATACAAGGTAATCACAGAGGTAAAAAGTGTATTAATATAACTGAGATAAGGGGCAGTCAGCAGAGGCTTAGATACAGGGTAATCACAGAGATAAAAAGTATATTAATATAATTGAGATAAGGAGCAGTCTGCAGAGGCTTAGATACAAGGTAATCACAGAGGTAAAAAGTGTATTAATATAACTGAGATAAGGAGCAGTCTGCAGAGGCTTAGATACAAGGTAATCACAGAGGTAAAAAGTGTATTAATATAACTGAGATAAGGAGCAGTCTGCAGAGGCTTAGATACATGGTAATCACAGAGGTAAAAAGTATATTAATATAACTGAGATAAGGAGCAGTCTGCAGAGGCTTAGATACACAGTAATCACAGAGGTAAAAAGTATATTAATATAACTGAGATAAGGGGCAGTCTGCAGAGGGTTAGATACAGGGTAATTACAGAGGTAAAAAGTATATTAATATAACTGAGATAAGGGGCAGTCTTCAGAGGCTTAGATACAGGGTAATCACAGAGATAAAAAGTATATTAATATAACTGAGATAAGGGGCAGTCTGTAGAGGCTTAGATACAGGGTAATCACAGAGGTAAAAAGTATATTAATATAACTGAGATAAGGGGCAGTCTGCAGAGGCTTAGATACAAGGTAATCAAAGATGTAAAAAGTATATTAATATAACTGAGATAAGGAGCAGTCTGCAGAGGCTTAGATACAAGGTAATCACAGAGGTAAAAAGTATCGCCTAGATTCTAGAGTCTTGCGTTAGCCGTAAAAAGCAGCGTTGAAAGGTCCCAACGCTGCTTTTTAACGCCCGCTGGTATTACGAGTTTTGAAATGACAGGCTCACTGCTCACTTTTTTGGCCAGACTCGAAAATACTGCAAATCCACTTACGTCAATTGCGTATTCTATTTTTTTCAATGGGATTTTCCTAACGCCGGTATTACGAGTCTTCCAAAAAGTGAGCGGTAGACCCTCTCCTGTCAAGCCTGGTACCGCATTTAAAAGTCAGTAGTTAAGAGTTTTATACTACGGCGTTAGCCCATGAAACTCTTAACTAAAGTGCTAAAAAGTACACTAACACCCATAAACTACCTATTAACCCCTAAACTGAGGCCCCCCCACATTGCAAACACTAAAATAAAAATTTTAACACCTAATCTGCGGAACCGGACATCGACGCCACTATAATACATATATTAACCCCTAAACCGCCGCACTCCTGCATCGCAAACACTAGTTAAATATTAACCCCTAATCTGCCATCCCTAACATCGCCGACACCTACCTACATTTATTAACCCCTAATCTGCCGCCCCCAACGTCGCCGCAACTATATTAAATGTATTACCCCTAAATCTAAGTCTAACCCTAACCCTAAAAATATAATTTAAATAAATCTAAATAAAATAACTACAATTAACTAAATTATTCCTATTTAAAACTAAATACTTACCTGTAAAATAAACCCTAACGGCTAGATTTAGAGTTCTGCGGCCAAAGGGGTGAGTTAGCTACGCGTGCTTTTTTTCGCCCGCACCTTTTAAATACCGCTGGTATTTAGAGTTCACAGAAGGGCTGCGTTAGGCTCCAAAAAGGGAGCGTAGAGCATATTTACCGCCACTGCAACTCTAAATTCCAGAGTTGCTTACGGACGCGGCCAGCTTCAAAAACGTGCTCGTGCACGATTCCCCATAGGAAACAATGGGGCTGTTTGAGCTGAAAAAAAACCTAACACCTGCAAAAAAGCCGCGTTCAGCTCCTAACGCAGCCCCATTCTTTGCTATGGGGAAACACTTCCTATGTCTGCACCTAACACCCTAACATGAACCCAGAGTCTAAACACCCCTAACCTTACACTTATTAACCCCCTAATCTGCCGCCCCCGCTATCGCTGACCCCTGCATATTATTATTAACCCCTAATCTGCTGCTCCGTACACCGCCGCAACCTACGTTATCCCTATGTACCCCTAATCTGCTGCCCCTAACACCGCCGACCCCTATATTATATTTATTAACCCCTAATCTGCCGCCTCCAACGTCGCCTCCACCTACCTACAATTATTAACCCCTAATCTGCCGACCGGATCTCACCGCTACTCTAATAAATGTATTAACCCCTAAAGCTAAGTCTAACCCTAACACTAACACCCCCCTAAGTTAAATATAATTTAAATCTAACGAAATAAATTAACTCTTATTAAATAAATTATTCCTATTTAAAGCTAAATACTTACCTGTAAAATAAACCCTAATATAGCTACAATATAAATTATAATTATATTGTAGCTATTTTAGGATTAATATTTATTTTACAGGCAACTTTGTAATTATTTTAACCAGGTACAATAGCTATTAAATAGTTAATAACTATTTAATAGTTACCTAGTTAAAATAATTACAAAATTACCTGTAAAATAAATCCTAACCTAAGTTACAATTAAACCTAACACTACACTATCAAGAAATAAATTAAATAAAATACCTACAATTAAACCTAACACTACACTAGCAATAAATTAATTAAATACAATACCTACAAATAAATACAATTAAATAAACTAACTAAAGTACAAAAAATGAAAAAGAACTAAGTTACAAAAAATAAAAAAATATTTACAAACATTAGAAAAATATTACAACAATTTTAAACTAATTACACCTACTCTAAGCCCCCTAATAAAATAACAAAGACCCCCAAAATAAAAAAAATGCCCTACCCTATTCTAAAATTAAAATAGAAAAGCTCTTTTACCTTACCAGCCCTGAAAAGGGCCCTTTGCGGGGCATGCCCCAAAGAATTCAGCTCTTTTGCCTGTACCACCCACATACCCCTAATCTAACCCAAACCCCCCTTAAATAAACCTAACACTAAGCCCCTGAAGATCTCCCTACCTTGTCTTCACCACACCGGGTTCACCGATTCGTCCTGGCTCCGACGTCTTCATCCAAGCGGGGGGCTGAAGATGTCCATGATTCGACTGAAGTCTTCATCCAAGCCGGAGCTGAAAAGGTCCATGATCGGGCTGAAGTCTTCATCCAAGCGGGAGCTGAAGAGGTCCATGATCGGGCTGAAGTCTTCTATCAAGCGGCATCTTCAACCTTCTTTCTTCCGGATCCATGGTCATCCCGCCGACGCGGAACATCCATCTTCACCGACGACTTCCCGACGAATGACGGTTCCTTTAAGGGACGTCATCCAAGATGGCGTCCCTCGAATTCCGATTGGCTGATAGGATTCTATCAGCCAATCGGAATTAAGGTAGGAAAATACTGATTGGCTGATGGAATCAGCCAATCAGAATCAAGTTCAATCCGATTGGCTGATCCGATCAGCCAATCAGATTGAGCTTGCATTCTATTGGCTGTTCCGATCAGCTTTTCTATTTTAATTTTAGAATAGGGTAGGGCATTTTTTTTATTTTGGGGGTCTTTGTTATTTTATTAGGGGGCTTAGAGTAGGTGTAATTAGTTTAAAATTGTTGTAATATTTTTCTAATGTTTGTAAATATTTTTTTATTTTTTGTAACTTAGTTCTTTTTTATTTTTTGTACTTTAGTTAGTTTATTTAATTGTATTTATTTGTAGGTATTGTATTTAATTAATTTATTGCTAGTGTAGTGTTAGGTTTAATTGTAGGTAATTGTAGGTATTTTATTTAATTTATTTATTGACAGTGTAGTGTTAGGTTTAATTGTAATTTAGGTTAGGATTTATTTTACAGGTAATTTTGTAATTATTTTAACTAGGTAGCTATTAAATAGTTCTTAACTATTTAATAGCTATTGTACCTGGTTAAAATAATTACAAAGTTGCCTGTAAAATAAATATTAATCCTAAAATAGCTACAATGTAATTATAATTTATATTGTAGCTATATTAGGGTTTATTTTACAGGTAAGTATTTAGCTTTAAATAGGAATAATTTATTTAATAAAAGTTAATTTATTTCGTTAGATAAAAATTATATTTAACTTAGGGGGGTGTTAGGGTTAGGGTTAGAATTAGCTTTAGGGGTTAAAAAATGTATTAGAGTAGCGGTGAGCTCCGGTCGGCAGATTAGGGGTTAATGCTTGAAGTTAGGTGTCGGCGATGTTAGGGAGGGCAGATTAGGGGTTAATACTATTTATTATAAGGTTATTGAGGCGGGAGTGAGGCGGATTAGGGGTTAATACATTTATTATAGTAGCGGTGCGGTCCGGTCGGCAGATTAGGGGTTAATAATTGTAGGTAGGTAGCAGCGACATTGGGGGCGGCAGATTAGGGGTTAATAAATATTATGTAGGTGTCGGCGATGTTAGGGGCAGCAGATTAGGGATACATAGGGATAACGTAGGTGGCTGCGGTGTACGGAGCGGCAGATTAGGGGTTAAAAATTTTAATAGAGTGGCGGCGATGTGGGGGGGCCTCGGTTTAGGGGTACATAGGTAGTTTATGGGTGTTAGTGTACTTTAGAGCACAGTAGTTAGGAGCTTTATAAACCGACGTTAGCCCAGAAAGCTCTTAACTACTGACTTTTTTCTGCGGCTGGAGTTTTGTCGTTAGATTTCTAACGCTCACTTCAGCCACGACTCTAAATACCAGTGTTTGAAAGATCCCATTGAAAAGATAGGATATGCAAATTGCGTAGGGGGATCTGCGGTATGGAAAAGTCGCGGCTGGAAAGTGAGCGTTAGACCCTTTCCTGACTGACTCCAAATACCAGCGGTAGCCTAAAACCAGTGTTAGGAGCCTCTAACGCTGGTTTTGACGGCTACCGCCCAACTCTAAATCTAGCCGTAAGTTAGCTACAATATAACTAATAGTTACATTGTAGCTATCTAAGGGTTTATTTTTATTTCACAGGCAACTTTGTATTTATTTGAACTAGGTACAATAGTTATTAAATAGTTATTAACTATTTAATAGCTACCTAGTTAAAATAAAGACAAATTTCCCTGTAAAATAAAACCTAACCTAAGTTATAATTACACCTAACACTACACTATAATTAAATTAATTCCCTAAATTAACTACAATTAAATACAATTAAATACAATTATCTAAAATACGAAGAAAAAAAACTAAATTACAGAAAATAATAAAATAATTACAAGTTTTTTAAACTATTGACACCTAATCTAATCCCCCTAATAAAATAAAAAAGCCCCCCAAAATAATAAAAAGCCCTACTCCTATACTAAATTACAAATAGCCCTTAAAAGGGCCTTTTGCGGGGCATTGCCCTAAAGTAATCAGCTCTTTTACCTGTAAAAAAAAGTACAATACCCCCCCAACATTAAAACCCACCACCCACACACCCAACCCTACTCTAAAACCCACCCAATCCCCCCTTAATAAAACCTAACACTGACCCCTAGAAGATCACCCTACCTTGAGAAGTCTTCACCCAACCGGGCTGAAGTCCTCAACAAAGCCGGGTGAAGTGATCCTCCAGATGGGCAGAAGTCTTCATCCAGATGGCAACTTCTATCTTCATCCATCTGGCGTGGAGCTGGTCCATCTTCAAGACATCCAACAAGGAGCATCCTCTTCAAACGACGTCCAACTGAAGAATGAAGGTTTCTTTAAATGATGTCATCCAAGATGGCGTCCCTTCAATTCCGATTGGCTGATAGAATTCTATCAGCCAATCGGAAATAAGGTAGAAACAATCTGATTGGCTGATGCAATCAGCCAATAGGATTGAAGTTCAATCCTATTGGCTGATCCAATCAGCCAATAGGATTGAACTGGCATTCTATTGGCTGATAGGATCAGCCAATAGAATGCGAGCTCAATCCTATTGGCTGATTGCATCAGCCAATCAGATTTTTTCTACCTTATTTCCGCGTTAGGGGCTGCGTTAGGATCCCAGATTAGGGGTTAATACTATAATGCAGGTGTTTGCGATGTCGGGGGCGGCAGATTAGGGGTTAATAAGTTTAAGATTAGGGGTGTTTAGACTCGGGGTTCATGTTAGGTTGTTAGGTGTAGACATAAAATGTGTTTCCCTATAGGAATTAATGGGGCTTCGTTAGGAGCTTTACGCTGCTTTTTTGCAGGTGTTAGGTTTTTTTTCAGCCAGCTCTGCCCCATTGATTCCTATGGGGAAATCTTGCACAAGCACGTTTAGCCAGCTAACCACTAACGCAAGCAGCGCTGGTATTGAGGTGAGTTGTGGAGCTAAATTTTGCTCTCTGCTCACTTTTCTGCGGCTAATGCCGGGTTTGTAAAAACCCGTAATACCAGCGCTGTCTGTAAGTGAGCGGTGAGCATAAACTGCTTGTTAGCACCGCACAGCCTTACCGACAAAACTCGTAATCTATCTGTATGTTAATATAACTGAGATAAGGAGCAGTCTGCAGAGGCTTAGATACAGGGTAATCACAGAGGTAAAAAGTATATTAATATAACTGAGATAAGGGGCGGTCTGCAGAGGCTTAGATACAAGGTAATCACAGAGGTAAAAAGTATATTAATGTAACTGAGATAAGGAGCAGTCTGCAGAGGCTTAGATACAGGGTAATCACAGAGGTAAAAAGTATATTAATATAACTGAGATAAAGAGCAGTCTGCAGAGGCTTAGATACAGGGTAATCACAGAGGCAAAAAGTATATTAATATAACTGAGATAAGGAGCAGTCTGCAGAGGCTTAGATACAAGGTAATCACAGAGGTAAAAAGTATATTAATATAACTGAGATAAGGGGCAGTCTGCAGAGGCTTAGATACAAGGTAATCACAGAGGTAAAAAGTATATTAATATAACTGAGATAAGGAGCAGTCTGCAGAGGCTTAGATACAAGGTAATCACAGAGGTAAAAAGTATATTAATATAACTGAGAAAAGGAGCAGTCTGCAGAGGCTTAGATACAGGGTTATCACAGAGGTAAAAAGTATATTAATATAACTGAGATAAGGAGCAGTCTGCAGAGGCTTAGATACAGGGTAATCACAGAGGTAAAAAGTGTATTAATATAACTGAGATAAGGAGCAGTCTGCAGAGGCTTAGATACAAGGTAATCACAGAGGTAAAACGTATATTAATATAACTGAGATAAGGGGCAGTCTGCAGAGGCTTAGATACAATGTAATCACAGAGGTAAAAAGTGTATTAATATAACTGAGATAAGGGACAGTCTGCAGAGGCTTAGATACAGGGTAATCACAGAGGTAAAAAGTATATTAATATAACTGAGATAAGGGGCGGTCTGCAGAGGCTTAGATACAAGGTAATCACAGAGGTAAAAAGTATATTAATGTAACTGAGATAAGGAGCAGTCTGCAGAGGCTTAGATACAGGGTAATCACAGAGGTAAAAAGTATATTAATATAACTGAGATAAAGAGCAGTCTGCAGAGGCTTAGATACAGGGTAATCACAGAGGCAAAAAGTATATTAATATAACTGAGATAAGGAGCAGTCTGCAGAGGCTTAGATACAAGGTAATCACAGAGGTAAAAAGTATATTAATATAACTGAGATAAGGGGCAGTCTGCAGAGGCTTAGATACAAGGTAATCACAGAGGTAAAAAGTATATTAATATAACTGAGATAAGGAGCAGTCTGCAGAGGCTTAGATACAAGGTAATCACAGAGGTAAAAAGTATATTAATATAACTGAGAAAAGGAGCAGTCTGCAGAGGCTTAGATACAGGGTTATCACAGAGGTAAAAAGTATATTAATATAACTGAGATAAGGAGCAGTCTGCAGAGGCTTAGATACAGGGTAATCACAGAGGTAAAAAGTATATTGATATAACTGAGAAAAGGAGCAGTCTGCAGAGGCTTAGATACAGGGTAATCACAGAGGTAAAACGTATATTAATATAACTGAGATAAGGGGCAGTCTGCAGAGGCTTAGATACAATGTAATCACAGAGGTAAAAAGTGTATTAATATAACTGAGATAAGGGACAGTCTGCAGAGGCTTAGATACAGGGTAATCACAGAGGTAAAAAGTATATTAATATAACTGAGATAAGGGGGCATTCTGCAGAGGCTTAGATACAGGGTAATCACATAGGTAAAATGTATATTAATATAACTGAGATAAGGAGCAGCCTGCAGAGGCTTAGATACAGGGTAATCACAGAGATAAAAAGTATATTAATATAACTGAGATAAGGGGCAGCGTGCAGAGGCTTAGATAGAAGGTAATCACAGAGGTAAAAAGTGTATTAATATAACTGAGATAAGGGGCAGTCTGCAGAGGCTTAGATACAAGGTAATCACAGAGGTAAAAAGTGTATTTATATAAATGAGATAAGGGACAGTCTGCAGAGGCTTAGATACAGGGTAATCACAGAGGTAAAAAGTATATTAATCTAACTGAGATAAGGGGGCATTCTGCAGAGGCTTAGATACAGGGTAATCACATAGGTAAAATGTATATTAATATAACTGAGATAAGGAGCAGCCTGCAGAGGCTTAGATACAGGGTAATCACAGAGATAAAAAGTATATTAATATAACTGAGATAAGGGGCAGCGTGCAGAGGCTTAGATAGAAGGTAATCACAGAGGTAAAAAGTATATTAATGTAACTGAGATAAGGGGCAGTCTGCAGAGGCTTAGATACAAGGTAATCACAGAGGTAAAAAGTATATTAATATAACTGAGATAAGAGGCAGTCTGCAGAGGGTTAGATACAAGGTAATCACAGAGGTAAAAAGTATATTAATATATCTGAGATAAGAGGCAGTCTGCAGAGGTTAGATACAAGGTAATCACAGAGGTAAAAAGTATATTAATATAACTGAGATAATGAGCAGTCTGCAGAGGCTTAGATACAGGGTAATCACAGAGGTAAAAAGTATATTAATATAACTGAGATAAGGGGCAGTCTGCAAAGGCTTAGATACAAGGTAATCACAGAGGTAAAAAGTATATTAATATATCTGAGATAAGAGACAGTCTGCAGAGGGTTAGATACAGGGTAATCACAGAGGTAAAAAGTATATTAATATAACTGAGATAAGAGGCAGCCTGCAGAGGGTTAGATACAAGGTAATCACAGAGGTAAAAAGTGTATTAATATAACTGAGATAAGGGGCAGTCTGCAGAGGCTTAGATACAAGGTAATCACAGAGGTAAAAAGTATATTAATATATCTGAGATAAGAGGCAGTCTGCAGAGGGTTAGATACAAGGTAATCACAGAGGTAAAAAGTATATTAATATAACTGAGATAAGGGACAGTCTGCAGAGGCTTAGATACAAGGTAATCACAGAGGTAAAAAGTATATTAATATAACTGAGATAAGAGGCCGTCTGCAGAGGGTTAGATACAAGGTAATCACAGAGGTAAAAAGTGTATTAATATAATTGTGTTGGTTATGCAAAACTGGGAAATGGTAATAAAGGGATTATCTATATTTTTAAACAATACACTTTTTAAAGTAGACTGTCCCTTTTAAACGCTATTGTAAGTTATTTAGTGACCCACACAAATGATATATCATCTTTTTTCCATCAGGACCAGCACAATCAGAATATACAATTATTACATTTATTTGTCATTGCAGATGAGAAGGAGGCAACAAAAATGCTGCTACTGTTGTTTCAAGGGTATTTAGCATTGGATGAGGGGTTCCATTCTGGCTTTTAAAGGATTGTAATACAAACTAGAGGGGCCCCTTGTGCTACAGTAAATATAAAAGCATTTTTATTTGCCAGGTGATCTCCGTATTCTCTCCACATTCAGAGAGGTCTGTCGGACCTAATCCGCTCTGTTAGTTCAGGTCAGACAGACCTTTGTTAAATAGGCCCCATTGAGTTAATCTCATTTTGTCATTATGTTTAGGACTGCATGAATTGGTCTTGATGAAGAAAATCAAACATTAAGTGTAATCTGGTGTTGCACATTCTTTATTCACGTGTTGAAACATTACACGATACATTTTCCAGCAAGTCCAAACCAGGTTATTTTATTACACTAATGCCAGATATCACTTTATTTGTGTATAACTATACTCAGAAGTTAAATGCATAATAACTGTTACTTTTTCCTGTGGGACTATTCACACATAATTCATTGATATAATAGGGCACGATGGTCGGTGAGACAATATATTAATATCCAAACAATTTGTGTTTGGACTATTCATAGGATTTAACATAACTGGCCATTTTGTACAACCATTCCAGCAATTGATATCAACCATGCTACTTGATTATGAACTCGAGTTTTTACTTAGAACAATTAACCCCTATATTCTTGTTCTGACCTTAATATTAAGGCACAATGGATTAAATTATTTAGACACAAATAAAATATTAGAAAACACTATATTCTCACTTGTTTATTGAATTCACACATCCCATATTTCAAGATGTAAATAAAGTTATGTTTTAACATTTCTTTTGTCCTGTCAATGTCAGTCTGGGCAGAGAGAGCTGCAATGCATCCTATTGTGGACCGTTTCTTTCCCAAGCCACATTAACAGGTCCTTAGTCATGTCACCTGACCTGGTATAGGCCCAAAACATTGTTTCTTTTTGGTACTTTGGACCATGCAAGTAAAAGAATTATCCCTTTTTAAATGTATACAAGACATGAGTTACTTTGTCTTCTGAATATAGTTTATCAGGGATATTGAATAGGATTCAGAACAAGGCCTCCCAGAAGAAGATTTTTCTGTCCAATGTTTCAAGGAATCCTGTAAAAGCTCAAGCTTTTTTCCAGTCTGTTTCAGATCTTGAAGCTATGGGGGTGATTGTTCCTCTTCCTTTGCAGCAATAGGGGATGGGACTTTATTCAAATATCTTCATTGTTCTAAAGAAGGAAGGTAAGGATTCCATCTTTCAAAAAGGAAAGTATTTGGACTAGCCTGCCTTTTGTTCAGCAAGGTCAGTTTATGTCCACAATAGATGGAAAGGATGTTTACCTTCATGTTCCAATTCACAGAGAACATTTTCCAGTTTCTGAGGTTTGCCTTTCTGGACAAGCATTTTCAGTTTATTGCTCTACCTTTTGGTCTGTCTACAGCTTTGAGAATTTTAACAAAGGTTCTGGGTGCCCTTTTGTCTTTAATCAGAACCCTGTGTATTGTAGTGTTTCCATACCTGGAAGACATCTTGGTTCAAGCTCTGTCTTTTCATTTAGCAGAATCTCACACCAACAACATGGTTGGAGGATCAATTTTCCAAAAAGTTCTTTGATTCCTCAAACAAAGGTAACTTTTTTGGGATTTCAGTCCCTATGAGTCTTTCTCTAACAGAGCAGAAAAGGTTAAAATTGGTGTCAACTTGTCTGAACCTTCAATTTCTCTCTTTCCCCTCAGTTGCTCTTTGTATGGAAGTTCTAGATCTCATTATTGCAGCTTCAGATTCAATTCCATTTGCTCATTTTCAGATGAGACCTCTTCAGCTTTTTATGCTCAATGGTGCAGAAACTATACTCAGCTGCCTCAAAATATATTTTTGGATCCCAATACAAGTCAGTCTCTGACTTGGTGGCAGGATCATCAGTTTATAATGCAGGGTGCTTCTTTTGCTCATCCTAAAGCAGATTTAGTGGATGCTCTAGTTGTTATTTGGTCATTTCAGCTTGCTTATCTGACTGTTTCCTCTTCTAGTACGTCTACCCAGACTGATTTCCAAAATAAGCCTAGAGAAATCTTCAGTAATCCTAGTTGCCCCAGCTTGACCTTGCATGGTTTGGTATAGAGGTCTAGTTCAAATGTCCAGTTGTCCTCTTTGTCCTCTGCCTCTACAGTCAGACCTCTTGTCTCAAGGTCTGTCTTTCCATCTGGATCTCAAGTCTCTGAACTTAATGGTATGGAAATTAAACGTTTAGTACTTAGACATAGGGGCTTCTCTGATTCTATCATTGAAACCTTAATTGAGGCTCGTAAGCCTGTAACTAGAAGAATCGATCACAAGGTCTGGAACACTTTTTTTTCTTGGTGTGTAGTTCATGTTTTTTTCCTGGCATTCTTTCAGACTTCCTAGGATTTTGCAGTTCTTACAGGATGGTCTGTATAAAAGCCTATCTGCCAGTTTTCTGAAGGGGCAGATTTGTGCTATTTCAGTTTTTGTTCCACAGGAAGAATGAGGAGGAGCTTGGTGTGAGAGCACTGACTGAGGCTGTGTGTTGCAGTGTGGCTTGGCTTAGCTTTTTGTGGATTTTTTTTGCTGTTGGTTAAGTTTTTTTCTGGGGCTAGCCCAGAATGGCTTCAACTTCAGGGGGAAGCTGTCCCAATGTATTTAGGTTTGGAGAATTTGACCAAAAGGCATGGGGTTAGGATTGTTAATGTTGAGTATTGTGTGTTAGCTGTAGGGAAAGTTGTTGGTTGCAGTAATATTAAGTCTGCATCAAGAATGAATAAATCAGTGTTTGTTTTTGTGAGCACTGAACAGCTAGCTAACAAAGTAATCTCAGAGGGAGTTTTTTATACTGTTCTACCCTTATCTACTCCAACTGTGAAAGTGCTTATTTCTAATGTGCCTCCTTTTTTGAGAAATGAATAACTAGCTCATGATTTATCTCGTTATGGGAAATTGACTAGTCCCATTCACATGGTTCCTTTAGCATGTAAAGCAAATGAGATTAAGCATGTTATGTCCTTTAGCATGTAAAGCAAATGAGATTAAGCATGTGATGCCCTTTAGCATGTAAAGCACATGAGATTAAGCATGTGATGTCCTTTAGCATGTAAAGCACATGAGATTAAGCATGTTATGTCCTTTAGCATGTAAAGCAAATGAGATTAAGCATGTGATGTCCTTTAGCATGCAAAGCAAATGAGATTAAGCATGTGATGTCCTTTAGCATGTAAAGCAAATGAGATTAAGCATGTGATGTCCTTTAGCATGTAAAGCAAATGAGATTAAGCATGTGATGTCCTTTAGCATGTAAAGCAAATGAGATTAAGCATGTGATGTCCTTTAGCATGTAAAGCAAATGAGATTAAGCATGTGATGTCCTTTAGCATGTAAAGCAAATGAGATTAAGCATGTGATGTCCTTTAGCATGTAAAGCAAATGAGATTAAGCATGTGATGTCCTTTAGCATGTGAAGCAAATGAGATTAAGCAGGTGATGTCCTTTAGCATGTAAAGCAAATGAGATTAAGCAGGTGATGTCCTTTAGCATGTAAAGCAAATGAGATTAAGCATGTGATGTCCTTTAGCATGTAAAGCAAATGAGATTAAGCATGTGATGTCCTTTAGCATGTAAAGCAAATGAGATTAAGCATGTGATGTCCTTTAGCATGTAAAGCAAATGAGATTAAGCATGTGATGTCCTTTAGCATGTAAAGCAAATGAGATTAAGCATGTGATGTCCTTTAGCATGTAAAGCAAATGAGATTAAGCATGTGATGTCCTTTAGCATGTAAAGCAAATGAGATTAAGCATGTGATGTCCTTTAGCATGTAAAGCAAATGAGATATGTGATGTCCTTTAGCATGTAAAGCAAATGAGATATGTGATGTCCTTTAGCATATAAAGCAAATGAGATTAATCATGTTATGTCCTTTAGCATGTAAAGCAAATGAGATTAAGCATGTGATGTCCTTTAGCATGTAAAGCAAATGAGATTAAGCATGTGATGCCCTTTAGCATGTAAAGCAAATGAGATTAAGCATGTGATGTCCTTTAGCATGTAAAGCAAATGAGATTAAGCATGTGATGTCCTTTAGCATGTAAAGCAAATGAGATTAAGCATGTGATGTCCTTTAGCATGTAAAGCAAATGAGATTAAGCATGTGATGTCCTTTAGCATGTAAAGCAAATGAGATTAAGCATGTGATGTCCTTTAGCATGTAAAGCAAATGAGATTAAGCATGTGATGTCCTTTAGCATGTAAAGCAAATGAGATTAAGCATGTGATGTCCTTTAGCATGTAAAGCAAATGAGATTAAGCATGTGATGTCCTTTAGCATGTAAAGCAAATGAGATTAAGCATGTGATGTCCTTTAGCATGTAAAGCAAATGAGATATGTGATGTCCTTTAGCATGTAAAGCAAATGAGATATGTGATGTCCTTTAGCATGTAAAGCAAATGAGATATGTGATGTCCTTTAGCATGTAAAGCAAATGAGATATGTGATGTCCTTTAGCATATAAAGCAAATGAGATTAAGCATGTGATGTCCTTTAGCATGTAAAGCAAATGAGATTAAGCATGTGATGTCCTTTAGCATGTAAAGCAAATGAGATTAAGCATGTGATGTCCTTTAGAAGACAGGTTTTTATGATACTTAAGGACAGTAACAAAACGTTGCTTTAAGGTACAAGTTGGATGAATGTGACTTTATTGTTTTTGCTAGCACTGAGCGAATGTGCTGTTTTAGTTGTAAAAGTTCTGAACATCTAATGAAGGACGGCCCTGATCTAAAGCAGAAAGCAGCAGCTGAAATTGCTGCAAATGAACAAGAGAATTTGCTTTCTGATTTGGAATCAGGGGAGTCTTCTTTATCTGAGGACAGTGAGCAAGATGAGAAAATGGAGCAGGAAGCTGTAGTTCCCCTTTCTAAACTGCAGGAAAAAGATTTAGCTGTAACTGATAAAGTGCAGAGTAAGAAAAGGCCTTTTAAATCTGAGCTCATTCAGGTAGGGAGAGAAAAGGTTAAGAGATTTAATGAAATAAGTGGGAATCAAATGGAAGAAAATAAAATCTCAGTTGTGGATAAAGAGGATGTTTCATATAAGAAGATAAGAAAATGCAGGTGGTGATGAGGTGAAGGAAAGTAAAAGTGTTAATAAGGAGGAAAAAGCTGGGTGCAATAATAATTCTGTAATTAGTTCAGTAAAAGTAAGTGATAAAGCTGATGAGCCCAGTTCACAAAGTGTTAATCCCCCAGTTGTGCAGGCTACTGAAGGAACACAGATCACAAAGTGTTAATCCCCCAGTTTTGCAGGCTACTGAAGGAACACAGATCACAAAGTGTTAATCCCCCAGTTGTGCAGGCTACTGAAGGAACACAGATCACAAAGTGTTAACCCCCCAGTTGTGCAGGCTACTGAAGGAACACAGATCACAAAGTGTTAATCCCCCAGTTGTGCAGGCTACTGAAGGAACACAGATCACAAAGTGTTAATCCCCCAGTTGTGCAGGCTACTGAAGGAACACAGATCACAAAGTGTTAACCCCCCAGTTGTGCAGGCTACTGAAGGAATACAGATCACAAAGTGTTAATCCCCCAGTTTTGCAGGCTACTGAAGGAACACAGATCACAAAGTGTTAATCCCCCAGTTTTGCAGGCTACTGAAGGAACACAGATCACAAAGTGTTAATCCCCCAGTTGTGCAGGCTACTGAAGGAACACAGATCACAAAGTGTTAACCCCCCAGTTGTGCAGGCTACTGAAGGAATACAGATCACAAAGTGTTAATCCCCCAGTTTTGCAGGCTACTGAAGGAACACAGATCACAAAGTGTTAATCCCCCAGTTTTGCAGGCTACTGAAGGAACACAGATCACAAAGTGTTAATCCCCCAGTTTTGCAGGCTACTGAAGGAACACAGATCACAAAGTGTTAATCCCCCAGTTGTGCAGGCTACTGAAGGAACACAGATCACAAAGTGTTAATCCCCCAGTTGTGCAGGCTACTGAAGGAACACAGATCACAAAGTGTTAATCCCCCAGTTTTGCAGGCTACTGAAGGAACACAGATCACAAAGTGTTAATCCCCCAGTTTTGTAGGCTACTGAAGGAACACAGATCACAAAGTGTTAATCCCCCAGTTGTGCAGGCTACTGAAGGAACACAGATCACAAAGTGTTAATCCCCCAGTTGTGCAGGCTACTGAAGGAACACAGATCACAAAGTGTTAATCCCCCAGTTTTGCAGGCTACTGAAGGAACACAGATCACAAAGTGTTAATCCCCCAGTTTTGCAGGCTACTGAAGGAACACAGATCACAAAGTGTTAATCCCCCAGTTGTGCAGGCTACTGAAGGAACACAGATCACAAAGTGTTAATCCCCCAGTTGTGCAGGCTACTGAAGGAACACAGATCACAAAGTGTTAATCCCCCAGTTTTGCAGACTACTGAAGGAACACAGATCACAAAGTGTTAATCCCCCAGTTGTGCAGGCTACTGAAGGAACACAGATCACAAAGTGTTAATCCCCCAGTTTTGCAGGCTACTGAAGGAATACAGATCACAAAGTGTTAATCCCCCAGTTGTGCAGGCTACTGAAGGAACACAGATCACAAAGTGTTAACCCCCCAGTTTTGCAGGCTACTGAAGGAACACCTGTGGCTAATGATTCCCCTCTTGCAGCATTTTCAGAGAGTGAGGAAGATGTTGAAATGTCAGATTCTCAGGTTTCTGCAGCTCAGCAAATGACTGCTAGTTATTCTCTGCAGAGTATTAATGAATTTTTAGATATTACTAAAAGGAAAAAGACACAGAATTCATTTCCTGATCTTGTGAAGTTTGTAGATTCAGTAGAGTTCTATTGTAAACGCGCTAGCGAGGAAGAACTCAGTAGAACAGGTATCGTTTAAACAAATTGTTACAAAAGGTTCGTCTTTCCCTAAAGAGTAATGATGATTAGCAGGCATTTGTTTTTTTACTCTGTCCTCTGTTTGCTTACTTCATGTTTTGTGATGGGTAAAAATGTGAATAAGATGTCCTGTGGGACATTAAATGTTAATGGGTGTAGAGGTAGTGAGAAGAGAGCTACAATTGTTTCATATTTAATACAGAAGAAAGTGAAGATATCTTTTTTACAAGAAACTCATACAGATTTAACTAATGAGAGGTTTAGAGAATGGAGAGGGAAGGGTTTTCTCAGTCATGGCTCTAATACAAGTGCAGGAGTTGCAATTCTTTTTTCTGAAAATATAGAACCAGATTCTGTAGTAGTTGAAGAAATCATTAAAGGAAGCTTCTAAAGGTTGAGGCTGTATTTGGAGGGGTTACATTTTGTTTTATGAATGTTTATGCACCTTGTGTTGCTACAGAAAGAGTTACTTTTTTACAAACTTTAAGCAAAGCTTTAACGTATTCAGTTAGGGGCTGTGCTACTGCTAGGGGGAGATTTTAATTGCACTGTAGATTTTAAAATTGACAGAAATCATTTGGAGCCTTCCCCAATGTCTGCTAAAGAACTGCTTTCTGTTTTAAATGTTAAAGGATTACGTTCTGTTATAATTTTTAAGCTAAACAACTAACATATTAAAGTTAATAAACATTAATTAAAACCTACTGACCTATATTTTCTCCAAAACGAAGTTTCATAACGTTCTAAAAGTTATATCTTTTATTCACCAATGATGTCACGTTATCCTGCCCACTATTTTCAGCACTGCATGTTCAAAATACTTAAACCAATAACTTTGTGTTTAAAGCGCCATTTTGAAACCTAGGTATTGTAAACGGATTGGTACAGAGCAAAGGATACCCACGGAGTGGGTTTGGAAAACAATTAAATTTGCAGACAAGATTTCTGATATACGGTAGAGATTTGATAATGAAATGTTATTGATAAAAAGCGTATTTGGGGTAGTTAGTTAGTAACAGGCATAGAAAATATTTACTTACAGTGGCCCTTCAATGATTTACTTGATGTCTGGAGAGTGTTTAACCCAAAAATTAGACAATACACTTGGGTTAGTTTAAGTGAAAATTGTATTTCTGCTGCTAGACTGGACAAATTTTATGTTTTTAAGCATAATTCAAATATTTTTATTGATTGTCAGATTGTTCCTAATATTTTTTCTGATCATGCAATGGTTCTTTGTAATTTAGTTTTGCCATCAACTTTCACCCATAGTTCATATTGGCATTTTAATTGTCAGCTTTTAAAGGATATGCAATTTTTAGAATGTTTTGCCTTTTTTTGGAAACAGTGGTCAGAAAGAAAAAAATGATTTTGCAACAGTAAGGCAATAGTGGGATATAGGAAAAGTACAAATAAAAGTTTTTGTCAACAGTATAGTCAGCAAATGTCTGCAAGTGTAAATAATAGCATGAGAGTTCTGGAGCAGGACATTTTGCAGCTTCAAAAAGCCTTTAATAGCTCTTTTAATGTTGGGTTGTATGAAGATTTAAAGTTAAAAAAACAGTTGTTAGCCAACCTATTGGATATTACGGTTCAGGGTGCGCTAGTAAGATCTTGCTTTCAAGTTGCAACAGAGATGGACATATCATCACAGTATTTCTTTGGACTCGAGAAGAAAAATGGACAAAAGAAAGTGATACATTGTCTAAAGGACCCAATGGTTTGGAGCTCACTGAGCAAAAGGAGATAAGAAACTTTGCTGTGGATTTCTATACAGAACTGTTCAGGAGAAAAGTCTGTAATGGATCGGATTCTGTTACACAGCAGCTCCTCTGTTCTCTCCCAAAGATCAAGGATCGGGATGTGGAGGACCTTGAAAAACTTTTAACATTTGATGAACTGACTTCTGCTTTAAACAGTTTGCACAGTGGCAAGGCCCCTAGAATTGATGGGCTTCCTGTAGATTTCTATAAGCATTTCTGGACTATAATTGGTGAAGATGTTCACTTGGTCCTTAAGGAACCCTTACAGGTCAGAGAGCTGCCCTTAAGTTGTCGGCGTGCAGTGATAACTCTGTTGCCTAAAAGAGGAGATTTGACTGATATAAGAATTTGGAGACCAGTCTCTCTGTTATGTACAGACTATAAACTTTTTTCTAAAGCTTTGGCAATGCGCTTGAGAGAAGTTATAGGCTCTGTAGTGCACCCTGATCAAACCTACAGTATTCCTAATAGGTGTATTCATGATAATATTTATTTATTAAGGGATTCTATAGCTGTTTCCAAATTGTTTAATATTAATGTGGGTATAATTTCATTAGATCAACAGAAGGCTTTTGACAGAGTTGAGCATGATTACCTCTTCAGTACTTTGCATGCTTATGGTTTTGGTCCTCAATTTATTTCTGCTATACAACTTTTATATAACAGTATATTTAGTTTTCTTAAGATTAATGGTGAACTTAGTAGTCCTTTCCCTGTACAAACTGGTATTAGGCAGGGATGTCCACTTTCTGGAATGCTGTATTCTCTTGCAATTGAGCCTTTACTGATTAAATTAAGAGACCATCTGGTAGGTTTAAGTTTACCTCACATACAGGTACCTATTTCTATAAAAGTATCTGCATATGCTGATGATGTATATGTGTTTGTGTGTAGTAAACAAGATGTTAATGTGCTCTGTAATTGGCAAAAAATATATGAAATCGCTTCAGGAGCAAAAATAAACTGGCCTAAATGTAATACTCTCTTGCTTGGGGAATGGAGTGAGGATTTTCCACCAAGTCTTCCTGAAAAATTAGAGTGGAACAGATCTGGTTTTAAGATTCTAGGAGTTTTTTTAGGCTCAGATGAAGTTATGCATTTGAATTGGGAGGGAGTTTTAGACAGGATAGAGGAGAGGTTGCAAAAATGGAAATGGCTGCTGTCTCAGTTATCATATAGAGGGAGAGTTTTAGTTATTAATAACCTAATTGCCTCTATGATGTGGCATAGATTGATTGTTCTGAATCCGCCCCCTCTACTTTTAGAAAATATTCAGAAAAAATGACTGTCATTTTTTTTTTGGGATTCAAATCATTGGCTTAAGCAAAGTGTTTTGTTTTTACCAGTAAGTGAAGGTGGTCAGGCTTTAATGGATTTAAAAAGCAGAACAGCAGCTTTTAGGCTTCATTTTTTGCAGAGACTATTGTTTTATGATGGTTATGCCCCTTGGAGATACCTTGGTTTTACGCTGCTTCATAGAGTAGGTGGTTTGGGGTATGACCAGCAGTTGTTTCTAATAGATTTGGGTCAAATAGATGTAACCAATGCTACCCCTCTTATGGCAGTGTTATAAATGCTTGGAAATTTCTAAAACTTTTACGGAATGAGGAATCTTTAAGTTTACCTTGGATTTTGGAGGAGCCTTTGTTTTATAATCCATCTTTAAACATTGAACATTTTAGTTCTAAGAGTTTGGTTTCCATTTTTGTGAAGGCTGGAGTTACTAAAGTTAAACATTTAATAGACTTTACTGGTTTTAAATGGGTTTCAGCTTCTGATTTGGCAAGGAAAGTACAAATTCAGTCAGTTAGGTTTGTTTCTCAGCTGGTGGAAATGGTAATGTCTGTTCCTCCTAAAAGCACTTTATATGCATTAGAAAGGAGTTTTGTTGAAAACAGTTTGGCTGATGGGTTTTTTTCAATACCATCTTTACAAGTTACTTCTGCTGTTGATTATAATTTTGATTTTTCTGAAAAACTTC
>NC_069510.1:154478282-154573282 GCF_027579735.1 Bombina bombina | reverse complement strand
GGGGAGGGGGAGGGAGAGAGAGAAAGGGGAGGGGGGGAGAGAGGGGAGGGGGAGTGAGAGAGAGAGAGAGAGGGGGGAGAGAGAGGGGAGAGAGTTCAAGAGGGGAGAGAGAGATCAAGAGGGGAGATAAAGGGACCACAAGAGAGGGGGAGAGATAGCAAAAGAGAGGGGGAGGGAGAGCAAAAGAAAGGGGACAGAGA
Organism: Bombina bombina; assembly: GCF_027579735.1. Lineage (NCBI taxonomy): Eukaryota > Metazoa > Chordata > Amphibia > Anura > Bombinatoridae > Bombina > Bombina bombina. The sequence continues at coordinate 154,573,082 of NC_069510.1, read as the reverse complement.
GATCAAAAGAGAGGGGGGGAAGAGAAAGAGAGGGGGAGGAGAGAGAGAGAGAGAGAGAGAGGGGAGGAGGAGGAGGGAGAGAGAGGGGGGAGAAAGAGAGAGGGGGAGAGAGAGGGGAGGGGGAGGGAGGGGGAGAGAGAGGAGAGAGGGGGAGAGAGGGGGGAGAAAGAGGGGGAGAGAGGGGGGAGAAAGAGAGAGGGGGAGAGAGAGGGGAGGGGGAGGGAGGGAGAGAGAGAGGGGAGGGGGAGAGAGAGAGGAGAGAGGGGGAGAGAGAGGGGAGGGGGAGGGAGGGGGAGAGAGAGGGGAGGGAGGGAGAGAGAGAGGGGAGGGGGAGAGAGAGAGGAGAGAGGGGGAGAGAGAGGGGAGAGGGGAGGGAGGGGGAGAGAGAGGGGAGGGAGGGAGAGAGAGAGGGGAGGGGGAGAGAGAGAGGAGAGAGGGGGAGAGAGAGGGGAGAGGGGAGGGAGGGGGAGAGAGAGGGGAGGGGGAGGGAGGGAGAGAGAGAGGGGAGGGGGAGAGAGAGAGGGGAGGGGGAGAGAGAGAGGGGAGTGGGAGAGAGAGGAGGGAGAGGGAGGGGGAGAGAGGAGGGAGAGAGAGGGGAGGGGGAGGGAGAGAGAGAGGGGAGGGGGAGAGAGAGAGGGGAGAGAGAGAGAGAGAGAGGGGAGGGGGAGGGGGAGGGGGAGGGGGAGAGAGAGAGAGGGGAGAGAGAGAGAGAGGGGAGGGGGAGGGGGAGAGAGAGAGAGAGAGAGAGAGAGAGAGGGGAGGGGGAGGGAGAGGGGAGGGGGAGAGAGAGAGGGGAGAGAGAGAGGGGAGAGAGAGAGAGAGAGAGAGAGAGAGAGAGGGGAGAGAGAGAGAGGGGAGGGGGAGAGAGAGGGGAGAGAGAGAGGGGAGGGGGAGGGGGAGAGAGAGAGAGAGAGAGAGAGAGAGAGGGGAGGGAGAGGGGAGGGGGAGGGAGAGGGGAGGGGGAGAGAGAGAGAGAGGGGAGAGAGAGAGAGAGAGAGAGGGGAGAGAGAGAGAGAGAGAGAGAGAGGGGAGGGGGAGGGAGAGGGGAGGGGGAGAGAGGGGAGAGAGAGAGGGGAGAGAGAGAGAGAGAGAGAGAGAGAGAGAGGGGAGGGGGAGAGAGAGGGGAGGGGGAGAGAGAGGGGAGAGAGAGAGGGGAGGGGGAGGGGGAGAGAGAGAGAGAGAGAGAGAGAGAGGGGGGAGGGGGAGGGAGAGGGGAGGGGGAGAGAGAGAGAGAGGGGGAGAGAGAGAGAGAGAGAGGGGAGAGAGAGAGAGAGAGAGAGAGAGAGAGAGGGGAGGGGGAGAGAGAGGGGAGGGGGAGAGAGAGGGGAGGGAGAGGGGAGGGGGAGAGAGAGAGGGGAAGGGGAGGGAGAGAGAGAGGGGGGGGGAGGGAGAGAGGGGAGGGAGAGAGAGAGAGAGAGAGGGGAGGGGGAAGGGGAGAGAGAGAGGGGAGGGGGAGGGGGAGAGAGAGGGGAGGGGGAGAGAGAGGGGAGGGGGAGGGAAAGAGAGAGAGGGGAGGGAGAGAGGGAGGGAGAGAGGGGAGGGGGAGTGAGAGAGGGGGGAAATAGAAAGGAGAGAGAGATAGAGGGGAGAGAGCGCAAAAGAGGGGGGGGATAGAGAGAGCGCAAAAGAGGGGGGATAGAGAGAGCGCAAAAGAGGGGGGGAGAGAGAGCGCAAAAGAGAGGGGGGAGAGAGCGCAAAAGAGAGGGGGAAGAGAGAGCGCAAAAGAGAGGGGGAAGAGAGAGCTCAAAAGAGAGGGGGAAGAGAGAGCGCAAAAGAGAGGGGGAAGAGAGAGCGCAAAAGAGAGGGGGGAGAGAGATCTCAAAAGAGAGGGGGAGAGAAAGCGCAAAAGAGAGGGGGGAGAGAGAGCAAAAGAGAGGGGCAGGGAGAGAGCGCAAGGGTTGGGACTGCTGTACCCTGCAAAAAATGGCCCGTGTGAACGGGCTTTAGGACTAGTTTATTTATAAAATATTTTACCAGGAAGGATACATTGAGATTTCTCTCATTTTCAAGTATGTCCTGGGACCACAAAACATTGCATTGATACAATAGGGTACAATAAAATACAAAAACAATAATAATGCACAATATATGCAAACATTTAACATAGAACTAGTAGGACATATTTAATCAACCATGACAGGCACATTCTGTTTTGAGATATGTAGAGAGGGATCTCTTAAAGGATATTAGGCTTGGGGAAGTTTTTAAATAAGGAACTGTTGTTTTTAAAATGAAAACTAATTATAAACTTTTGGGAATAACTCTACAAATACAGTCTAAGGTCAAACCTAGAGTTAAATCCATAAGGTGTATTTGTTTTTAAGTGAAACATCCAATATACTTCTCTTTTACTTAGTATACCATCCAAGTCTCCCCCCTAGAGTCTAGTGTTACATTTTCTACAATTGTCAACTTAAATGACTTACGCCTAGATTACGAGTTCTGCATTAACTTTAAAAAGCAGCGTTAAGGTGTCCTAACGCTGCTTTTTAACGCCCGCTGGTATTACGAGTCTGGCAGGTACAGGTGTACAGGTGTACCGCTCACTTTTCTTCCGCAACTTTTGGCTACCGCAAATCCCCTTACATCAATTGCGTATCCTATCTTTTTAATGGGATTTGGCTAATGTTGGTATTACAAGTCTTGGAGAAAGTTAGCGGTACAGCATCTACCCCTAAACCTAAATCTAACCCTAACCCTAACACCCCCCTAAGTTAAATATAATTGAAATAAAACTAAAAAAAAATAATATAATTAAATAAATTAATCCTATTTAAAGCTAAATACTTACCTATAAAATAAACCCTAAAATACCTACAATATAACTAATAGTTACATTGTAGCTATTTTGGGATTTATATTTATTTTACAGGCAACTTTGTATTTATTTTAACTAGGTACAATAGTTATTAAATAGTTAATAACTATTTAACAGCTACCTAGCTAAAATAATTACAAAAATAAATCCTAAACTACAAATACACCTAACACTACACTATCAATAAATTAATTAAATAAATTAACTACAATTATCTAAACTAAAATACAATTAAATAAACTAAACTATAGTACAAAAAAAACAAACACTAAATTACAAAAAATAAAAAAATATTACAAGAATTTTAATCTAATTACACCTAATTTAAGCCCCCTAATAAAATAAAAAAAGCCCCCCAAAATAATAAAATCCCCTATACTAAATTATAAACGTAATCGGCTCTTTTACCAGCCCTTAAAAGGGCTTTTTGCAGGGCATTGCCCCAAAGTAGTCAGCTCTTTTACCTGTAAAAAAAAAATACAAGACCCCCCAACATTAAAACCCACCCAAACCCCCTTTAAAAAATCCTAACACTAACCCCCTGAAGATCACCCTACCTTGAGCCGCGTTCACCCAGCCGGGCCGAATTCTTCATCCAATTAGAGCAATGTGGTCCTCCATCCAGCAGAAGTCTGCATCCAAGCGGGGCAGAAGAGGTCCTCCATCCGGCAGAAGTCTTCATCCATCCACGGCTCCATCTTCAAGAACATCCTCCTCGGCCGACGGACTAACGACAAATGAAGGTTCCTTTAAATGACGTCTTTCAAGATGGCGTCCCTCGAATTCTGATTGGCTGATACGATTCTATCAGCCAATCGGAATTAAGGTAGGAAAAATCTGATTGGTTGATTTAATCAGATTGGCTTATTGGATCAGCCAATAGAATTGACCTTGCATTCTATTGGCTGATCCAATCGGATTGAACTTCAATCCGATTGGCTGATTAAATCAACCAATCGGATTTTTCCTATCTTAATTCCGATTGGCTGATAGAACCCTATCAGCCAATTGGAATTCGAGGGACGCCATCTTGGATGACATCATTTAAAGGAACCTTCATTCGTCGTTAGTCCGTCAGCCGAGGAGGATGTTCTGAGTCGGAGGTCTTGAAGATGGAGCCGCGGATGGATGAAGAATTCTGCCGGATGGAGTACCTCTTCTGCCCCGCTTGGATGAAGACTTCTGCCGGATGGAGGACCTCTTCTGCCCTGCTTGGATGCAGACTTCTGCCGGATGGAGGACCACATCGCCCGAATTGGATGAAGAATTCTGCCCGGGTGGGTGAACGCGGCTCAAGGTAGGGTGATCTTCAGGGGGTTAGTGTTAGGTTTTATTTAAGGGGGGATCAGGTGGGTTTTAGAGTAGGGGTGTGTGGGTGGTGGGTTTTAATGTTGGGGGGTCTTGTATTTTTTTTACAGGTAAAAGAGCTGATTACTTTGGGGCAATGCCCCGCAAAAAAACCTTTTAGGGGCTGGTAAAGAGCTGATTACTTTTGTAATTTAGTATAGGGTAGGGAATTTTATTATTTTGGGGGGCTTTTTTTTATTTTATTAGGGGGCTTAGATTAGGTTTAATTAGTTTAAAATTCTTGTAATTTTTTTTAATTTTTTTGTAATTTAGTGTTTGGTTTTTTTAAAGGGGGTTTGGGTGGGTTTTAGAGTAGGGGTGTGTGGGTGGTGGGTTTTAATGTTGGGGGGGTCTTGTTTTTTTTTTTTACAAGTAAAAGAGCTGATTACTTTGGGGCAATGCCTTGCGAAAAGCCCTTTTAAGGGCTGGTAAAAGAGCTGATTACTTTTGTAATTTAGTATAGGGAATTTTATTATTTTGGGGGGCTTTTTTATTTTATTAGGGGGCTTAGATTAGGTGTAATTAGATTAAAATTCTTGTAATATTTTTTTATTTTTTGTAATTTAGTGTTTGTTTTTTTTTGTACTATAGTTTAGTTTATTTAATTGTATTTTAGTTTAGATAATTGTAGTTAATTTATTTAATTAATTTATTGGTAGTGTTAGGTGTATTTGTAACTTAGGTTAGGATTTATTTTACAGGTAATTTTGTAATTATTTTAACTAGGTAGCTATTAAATAGTTATTAACTATTTAATAGCTATTCTACCTAGTTAAAATAAATACAAAGTTGGCTGTAAAATAAATATAAATCCTAAAATAGCTACAATTGTATCGGTTATTTGTAGAGCGCCAACAGATTCCGCAGCGCTATAGTTACAATGTAACTATTAGTTATATTGTAGCTATCTTATGGTTTATTTTATAGGTAAGTATTTAGTTTTAAATTTAATTATAGTAATTTTATTTAGATTTCTTTAAATTATATTTAACTTGGGGGTGTTAGGGTTAGACTTAGGTTTAGGGGTTAATAACTTTATTATAGTAGTGGCGACATTGGGGGCGGCAGATTAGGGGTTAATAATTGTAGGTAGGTGGTGGCGATGTTAGGGACGGCAGATTAGGGGTTAATACAATCTATTATAGTGTTTGCGAGGTGGGAGTGCAGCGGTTTAGGGGTTAATACATTTATTATAGTGGCGGCGATGTCTGGTCAGGTTACGGCGACATTGGGGGTGGAGGATTAGGGGTTAAAAAATATAATATAGGTGTCAGCGATGTTGGGGGCAGCTGATTAGGGGTTCATAACTATAATTTAGGTGGCGGCGGTGTCCGGAGCGGCAGATTAGGGGTTAATAGTATAATGCAGGTGTCGACGATGTTGGGGGCGGCAGATTAGAGGTTAATAAGTGTAAGGTTAGCGGTGTTTAGACTCAGGGTTCATGTTGGGGTGTTAGGTGTAGATTTAGAAAGTGTTTCCCCATAGGAAACAATGGGGCTGTGTTAGGAGCTGAACGCTGCTTTTTTGCAGTTTTTTTTTTCAGCCAGCCCAGCCCCATTGTATCCTATGGGAAATCGTGCACGAGCACGTTTTTCCAGCTTACCGCTACCGTAAGCAACGCTGGTATTACAGGTAGAAGTGGAGCTAAATTATGCTCAATGCTCACTTTTCTAAAGCTAACGCAGCCATTCAGAAAACTTGTAATACCAGCGTTGTTTAAAGTAAGCGCTGGAAAAAAAAAAAAGGCTTGTTAGCCCCGCAAGATTTTACCGACAAAACTCGTAATCTAGCTGTTAGTGTTTCTACCATGTTCCTCTATAAAGTGTTTTGTTATTGGAAGGCGTTTGTCTTCTCTTTGTCTGCTTTTTCCTGTATCTACAGTGATGCTGGAGAGATGTTCTCTATGGTTCCTTATCTCTCTTACCGTTTTTCCAACATACTGTAGTTTTCACTCTAGAAGGTACACCACCCCCTTTTCTCTACAGTAAATATATTCCCTATGTTTGTTTGCATGTTTTACACTCACTGAAGCCGCACTTATGTAATCCTTTTACTTGTAGCCAAGTTGATTGTTTGGCTAATTTGGGATTTGTTGGGGATACTATATTTCCTATTGTTTTTCCTCTTCTATATGAGAACAGACAGTTCTTTTGTGCTACTTGTACTAAGCTATTATCTGCTCTTAATATAGGTAAATGTTTTTTTATTATACTACAGATTTTATTATATTGTGTTGACTGTTGAGTAACAAATTTGATTCTACCTTGATCATATTTAAATTTCTTATTGGGTTTCTTTGTTGTTTTTATTAGTTCTGTCTGGTCCATAGTAGACACTGCTACGCAAGCATTTATAATAGTTTGTCTATTGTATCCCCTGTCTTTCACCTTTCCATCTAGACGTGTGGCTTCTTTGATGTAATCTGAATACTTAGTGCAATTGCGTTTTACTCTCATGTGTTTGCCTTTTGCTAATGCTTTAAATGTTTCTTTCGGGTGGTTACTATTTGCATGTAAAATTGCATTTTTTGAGATCGGTTTTCTATATAATGTTGTCTGTACTCTCTTACAATATATGTTGCCTCTCAGTGTGAGATCCAAATAATGAATCTCTTCTGCTTGCACTTCATGTGTAAATTTTACTTCCATTTTGTTACTCTCTACATATCTTAGAAATCTTTTTAATGTGTCCTCGTCTCCTTCCCATATTATAATAAGATTGTCAATGAATCTATTATATAGTTTGATTTGCTCTCTGAAGGGATTTCCATCCGCATAGATCAATTCAAGGGCACGCCATCTTGGATGTCGTCATTTAAAGGAACCTTCATTCTTCAGTTGGACTTCGTTGGAAGAGGATGCTCCGCGTCGGATGTCTTGAAGATGGAGCCGCTCCGCGCTGGATGGATGAAGATAGAAGATGCCGTCTGGATGAAGACTTCTGCCCGTCTGGAGGATCACTTCGCCTGACTTCGTTGAGGACTTCGGCCCGGCTGGATGAAGACTTCTCAAGGTAGGGTGATCTTCAAGGGGTTAGTGTTAGGTTTTATTAAGGGGGATTGGGTGGGTTTTAGAGTAGGGTTGGGTGTGTGGGTGGTGGGTTTTAATGTTGGGGGGGTATTGTAATAGAGCTGATTACTTTGGGGCAATGCCCCGCAAAAGACCCTTTTAAGGGCTATTTGTAATTTAGTATAGGGTAGGGATTTTTATTATTTTGGGGGGCTTTTTATTTTATTAGGGGGATTAGATTATGTGAAATTAGTTTTAAAAACTTGTAATTATTTTATTATTTTCTGTAATTTAGTGGGGGGGGGTTTCGTACTTTAGATATTTTTTTTTCAATTGTATTTAATTGTAGTTAGTTAAGGTAATTAATTTAATTATAGTGTAGTGTTAGGTGTAATTGTAACTTAGGTTAGGTTTTATTTTACAGGTAATTTTGTACTTATTTTAGCTAGGTAGCTATTAAATAGTAAATAACTATTTAATAACTATTGTACCTAGTTAAAATAAATACAAAGTTGCCTGTAAAATAATAATAAATCCTAAGCTAGCTACAATGTAACTATTAGTTATATTGTAGCTATCTTAGGGTTTATTTTATAGGTAAGTATTTAGTTTTAAATAGGAATAATTTAGTGAATGATAGTAATTTTATTTAGATTTATTTAAATTATATTTTAAGTTAGGGGTGTTAGGGTTAGGGTTAGACTTAGATTTAGGGCTTAATACATTTAAAGGGACACTGTACCCAAAAATTTTCTTTCGTGATTCAGATTGAGCATGACATTTTAAGCAACTTTCTAATTTACTCCTATTATCAAATTTTCTTCATTCTCTTGGTATCTTTTATTTGAAATGCAAGAATGTAAGTTTAGATGCCAGCCCATTTTTGGTGAACAACCTGGGTTGTCCTTGCTGATTGGTGGATACATTCATCCATCAATAAAAAAGTGCTGTCCAGAGTACTGAAACCAAAAAAATTGCATGCTCTTTCTGAACTACAAAAGAAAAAACATGGGTTCAGTGTCCCTTTTAATATAGTTGCGGCGACGTTGGGGGCGGCAGATTAGGGGTTAATAAATGTAGGTAGGTGTCAGCAATGTTAGGGATGGCAGATTAGGGGTTAATAAAATTAAATTAGTGTTTGTGATGCCAGAGTGAGGCGGTTTAGGGGTTAATATATATTTTATAGTGGAGGCAATGTCTGGTTCGGCAGATTAGGGGTTAAACCTTTTTTGTAGTGTTTACAATGTGGGGGGCCTCGGTTTAGGGGTTAATAGGTAGTTTATGGGTGTTAGTGTACTTTGTAGCACTTTAGTTAAGAATTTTATGTTATGGCATTAGCCCATAAAACTCTTAACTACTGACTTTAAAATGCTGTACGAGTCTTGACAGGAGAGGGTGTACCGCTCACTTTTTTGCCGACTCATAATACCGGCGTTATGCAAGTCCCATTGAAAATATAGGATAAGCAATTTACGTAAGTGGATTTGCGGCATATTCGAGTCTGGACAAAAAAGTGAGCAGTACACCTGTACCTGCAAGGCTCGTAATACCAGCGGGAGTTAAAAAGCAGCTTTAGGACCCCTTAACACTGCTTTGTAACCCTAACGCACAACTCGTAATCTAGACGAAAATGTCTTAACTCTTAAAAATAATGCAAATTAAGAAAACAGCCTATGAAAATAAAAATTATCACACAGTATCTCATAGAAAAATAAACCAATCAAGGTCCCTATTCATACCTTTTGGGATGTAAAGTTCCCAATTTAAATATCCAAAAAGACTCTCTCTTTTTTAATAGAATCTCCCTGTTACCACCCCTCCTTGGTCTATGCACCTGCTCCATAATTTGAAACCTAAGTTGCGAAATTTGATGTTTAGCTTTGATAAAGTGATGTGCTACAGGGGCATCTAGATCCCCCCCCCCTCCTAATGCTAGATTTATGCTCATTCATTCTTTCACGTGCCTTGCGTATCGTCTCACCCACATAAAGCAGCTCACATGGGCATTTGATAAGATAAATAATATATTCGCTGTTGCAAAATTTGATATAAAGGGCTATTGCAACAGCAAATATATTATTTATCTTATCAAATGCCTGCGAGACAGTTGTGTGAGATAATCTGGCAAGAGTACAACAGATAGACAAACTCTTATCTCACAGACAAAGAACTGACCTCAAATTTTCTGTTCCCTTGGTTACTCAATATGGCTTGCACAGCAGGAAATTAAGATCCATGATATCAAAACACTGGTACCTATTACAAGAGGATCCACAAATATCTGAAGTATTTAAATATCCCCCACTTTTCTCATATAAAAGGAATAGGAACCTCAGGGATGAATTTGTGAGGGCGGACTTGGGTTCTACGAATCTGAACCCACCCCTGCAGAAAAAGGGTTCCTTCCCTTGCTATAATTGCGCACAATGCAATTCCCTTATCAAGGGTGATTATGTTACACATCCCCATACTGGATTTAAGATTGGGATTAAGAATACATATACTTGTAACTCAAATTACGTAATATATGTAATTAAATGCCCATGTGGGCTGGCGTAAGTGGGTGAGACCACAAAGAGTGTTAGGGATCATATCATACAGCACAAGGCAGCTATTAACAATGAAGATTTTGACGCCCCCATTGCTCATCACTTTCGGACCCATTCACACAATATGAGTCAACTTAGGTTTCAAGTTGTTGATGATGCTCCACCTCCCAGAAGAGGGGGCGATAGGCAAAATATTATTTTTGAAAAGGAAGCCCAATGTTTTTTTTTTTTTGTATAGAGTCACTTGGTGTACTTCTAAATCAGGTATTCCATATATGTATATATCAAACCAGGTTTTCTTTCAAATGATGATTGCTATTGCAATTGGGCCATAGTGAGAAGATGTGTCTTCTTTATATCAACCTTGTGATCAATTGAGTAATTTTGGGGGCATTATATTTGGGAACAGTATGTTCATTTATTATTTCACACATGTTTTATGCTGTATGTAGAGAAATATTGGGAATTGATAGTCTAGTAGAGACATTTATGACATATATTCACTCTGCTTATTAATAAACATTAGGTAATTTCACGATGTATATAAAGTGTTTTACAATGGTGTTAACTGTGTATAGGTTTAAAGATTTTGCAAATTTAAAGATTGTGCAAATGGTCTGCACGCAAGAATGGTGTGTTTTTGCTACCTAATCAAATAACACATATGAACCATATGAGGTGGTGGACACTATCACGTAGTATACTCCTTGAGAAAGGGCGGAGTCCTGAAACACGCGTCGGAGTGTGTTACCTAGACGGTCATTCCAAACTTGCCGTGTTTACAGGTCCCCTTTCCAGGGCTTTTCCTATATTCAAACAATTGAACCAGTCGACGGAAGTGGATGATTGTTGTATAGCATCACGCTCACTGAGCGTACCTTTGTGGGACTTGGGTGGTTACTGCTCAACTTTAAGAAGTGGAACCCATACAGAGGATCAACAGAAGGATAAGCAAGTATACCCCCTTATTTTTACATGGACTGTGATACCTAAGGGTGGGTTATACACTGTAGCTAATATGCTCACGACCAGCTTTACACTATACACCATATCCACACAAGCTCATACAGAGACTATTATACAGTTTTGTGGCACTGACACTTCAGATACGGACTAGGAGGGTTACTAATATACAACAGGGCTCTGTTATACACCTTGTATCTGTGTGGTGTGAGGCCCAGGAGGAGAGGATTGCCTTTGACACACGACGTTTGATATTAGATCAGCTGGGGATTGGACTTTGTAACAAGCTTCAAACAATGTTTGTTGTCTCACTATATGGGGATTACAAAGTTTCTCTTTGAGCCTCTTTGCCTGTTGTATTTTTTTACATTTAAACTGATTGGAAATGACGCCTATTTTTGCTTTCCCCTAGGGACGCCTAAGGGACGTTTGTTTGCAGCGTGTATGTGCTGTATGCAAGTCTGAATGAGGATAGGCTGGGTACCTCTCACAAAATCTGCATAAAATTCATTATATTTCACTGTATCCATTTGGTGTGCGGAGTATTTTGTATTATATGTATTTGTGGGTATGTTGGCGATACCTTACTCGTGCACCCCTGTGAGATTAGGTTGCATTTATTCTGACCATATATAAGTAGGGCTGTTACTTTTTGTGTATTTTGAGTTTAATTTATTACCTTTATCCCTGGTTGTTTATGTGGGTGCAAGACCCCTTTATCATTGGGTATCAGTTGTGAGAAATATATTACAAACATATGTGTAAAAACTGTTAGGGATAGCGTGTTCGGGGGACAGATGATTTTTCAGTGCCTAGGGCAGCATGATAACTAATTGCAGTATGATTTTACTTTTACATTTTTGTTTAGTGACAACAATGAAAGAAATGAGAGAGAGAATGAAAATGCACTTCTCACGGCTGCTTTGTTACCAGAAGACTAATTTATGTTCTGGGCTGCTTCTATACTGCAGGCTTTAATCCTGCCCATGACCTACTCCCACCCACCTGCAACAATGCACAGCCTGGTACCAAGAGTCTGAGAATCCCCCTGTGTGTATGTATAGGAATGCGAGGTGTATTGCTGAGGAATTCTCTCTGTGATCCATCTCAAACGGTCCTGCTATAGCTCCCACACACTAACAGAAGACCCCACTGCGTGCCGGTGTCTCAGATGCCTGTATGAGATGCTCAGACACTAAACACATTGCTAGCAGGAGCTTATATGGTCTATAAATAGCACATTGCTAGCAGGAGCTTATATAGTATGTAAATATCACATTGCTAGCAGGAGCTTATATGGTCTGTAAATAGCACATTGCTAGCAGGAGCTTATATAGTCTGTAAATAGCACATTGCTAGCAGGAGCATATATGGTCTGTAAATAGCACATTACTAGCAGGAGCATATATAGTCTGTAAATAGCACATTGCTAGCAGGAGCTTATATGGTCTGTAAATAGCACATTGCTAGCAGGAGCTTATATAGTATGTAAATATCACATTGCTAGCAGGAGCTTATATGGTCTGTAAATAGCACATTGCTAGCAGGAGCTTATATAGTATGTAAATATCACATTGCTAGCAGGAGCTTATATGGTCTGTAAATAGCACATTGCTAGCAGGAGCTTATATAGTCTGTAAATAGCACATTGCTAGCAGGAGCATATATGGTCTGTAAATAGCACATTGCTAGCAGGAGCTTATATAGTATGTAAATAGCACATTGCTAGCAGGAGCTTATATAGTATGTAAATATCACATTGCTAGCAGGAGCTTATATGGTCTGTAAATAGCACATTTCTAGCAGGAGCTTATATAGTATGTAAATATCACATTGCTAGCAGGAGCTTATATGGTCTGTAAATAGCACATTGCTAGCAGGAGCTTATATAGTCTGTAAATAGCACATTGCTAGCAGGAGCATATATGGTCTGTAAATAGCACATTGCTAGCAGGAGCTTATATAGTATGTAAATAGCACATTGATAGCAGGAGCTTATATAGTATGTAAATATCACATTGCTAGCAGGAGCTTATATGGTCTATAAATAGCACATTGCTAGCAGGAGCTTATATAGTATGTAAATATCACATTGCTAGCAGGAGCTTATATGGTCTGTAAATAGCACATTGCTAGCAGGAGCTTATATAGTCTGTAAATAGCACATTGCTAGCAGGAGCATATATGGTCTGTAAATAGCACATTACTAGCAGGAGCATATATAGTCTGTAAATAGCACATTGCTAGCAGGAGCTTATATAGTATGTAAATAGCACATTGCTAGCAGGAGCTTATATGGTCTATAAATAGTACATTGCTAGCAGGAGCTTATATAGTATGTAAATATCACATTGCTAGCAGGAGCTTATATGGTCTGTAAATAGCACATTGCTAGCAGGAGCTTATATAGTCTGTAAATAGCACATTGCTAGCAGGAGCATATATGGTCTGTAAATAGCACATTACTAGCAGGAGCATATATAGTCTGTAAATAGCACATTGCTAGCAGGAGCATATATGATCTGTAAATAGCACATTGTAGCAGGAGCTTATATAGTCTGTAAATAGCACATTTCTAGCAGGAGCATATATGGTCTGTAAATACCACATTACTAGCAGGAGCTTATATAGTCTGTAAATAGCACATTACTAGCAGGAGCATATATGGTCTGTAAATATCACATTGCTAGCAGGAGCTTATATAGTCTGTAAATAGAACATTACTAGCAGGAGCATATATAGTCCATAAATAGCACATTACTAGCAGGAGCATATATGGTCTGTAAATAGCACATTACTAGCAGGAGCATATATGGTCTGTAAATAGCACATTACTAGCAGGAGCTTATATAGTCTGTAAATAGCACATTACTAGCAGGAGCTTATATAGTCTGTAAATAGCACATTACTAGCAGGAGCTTATATAGTCTGTAAATAGCACATTACTAGCAGGAGCTTATATAGTCTGTAAATAGCACATTACTAGCAGAAGAATATATGGTCTGTAAAAAGCACTGTGTATAAATAGATCTGTCCTTCACCTGGTTCAGTAGACAAAAAGGATTTGTACATGAATATCCTGAGAATAAAATACAGCTGTTCAAAAATGCAGCAGCACCAGTGCAACAAAAATAAGTGCAACGTTTCGGACAGTATTGTCCTTAATCATTCCTATATTGATACAAACACAGCTTTAAGTACCCTTTACATAGCTCCACCCCTTGTTACATCATGATTTTAACTCCATCATATCAGAACATTTTCTTACATTTAAAGTGGCAGTACATATTTATAAAAACATAGCCAAATCCCCTTACTTGTTCATTCCATATGGGGCCCTAATTTATAAATCCAAAAGGATTCCCTGAGCTTGAGTTTTTTTCTCCCTATCACCTCCACATCTATCTATTGGAATGTGTTCAATAATTTGGAATCTCAGGTGACTTATTGAGTGACGTGCATCTTTAAAGTGACATGCCACTGGGGACTTATCATATTGGTTCCTGATATTAGACTTGTGTTCCTGATACAATCACAGGCCCTTCTTGTCATTTCCCCTACATTTAACATGGTACATGGACATTTAAGTATATAAATAACAAACTGTGTTGCAGGTAAAGAAACCATTTATAGAAAATCTCTTTCCTGTACGTGACTGGAAACAATAGGAGCCCCGTATAAGACTATTGCAGTTTGCACAACTCAGGCATGGAAAACAACCATTTTTTTTTGTTTAATATTTATTTATTTGTTTTCTTTGAGAAAAGAATTATCCACATACAAAAGAAAAAAGAACAAGATATATAATCCATAATAAGAAAAATAATAAACATTCGGCAGGGACACCTAAGATACATTTCGTCTCTGATACCACTTCTATCTTTTAATCAAGTGACCCTTACTGCCTTACTGCTTGATTAACCTGATATTTGAAAAGTATATGCTATTATATTGCTAATTTAAATGAAGTAATTAGCTCCAAAAAAGAAGAAAAATAAGAGGAGATGGAGGAGGGAGAAAGGGGGAAAAAAGCAAAGAATCCCCCTAGTTTAGCGAGGAGATATCCAATGTAGAGGCAATACCCCTGCTATGAACTGTTGTTGGGATATTAAGGGCAATAAGCATATATATTTTTTCCATTTTTTTAAAAATGTCCCAATTTGTTTCTCCGCACCCTGTTTGAACCCTATTTGCTCGAGAGTAATCTGCATTCTCATATTACTTTGAAATTCCTTTATAGATGGGGGCTTTTTTTGTTTCCAGCTTTTACAGATTAGATTTCTTGCCGTCAGAATAGTTAGATTAATAAACTGTCTGTCGCTGGGTTTCTCTGCTGGGTATAGCAAAAAAATATGTAATGTGTTTAATTCTATCTTGGCCAAAATATTTTTATTTGTCCAATACTGTATTTTCCTCCAAAATTGTAAAATTTTAGGGCATTTCCAGAAATAATGCATCAAATCAGCGTTAAGCTTTTGGCATTTTGGGCAGAAATTCTGTTGTTGTTACCATTTAGCAATTCTAGCTGGGGTTAAATAAAAATTGACTAATTTATATTGCTATTCCCTCAAATTAACTCGCCTCAGCCGCCCTCACCATATTATCAAGTATATCTTTGCTTTGTGAACAAGGGAAATAGATTAAGTTTCTATCTTTGATTTGATTGATTTGCTCTTCTCCCTCTCGTCTCATTATATATTGATACCATATTGTTATAGATCTAATACCAGCTTTATATAGACCTAATCCAGAATCAATGTCTGGTTGGGACCAGTCCTGCCCAAATTTATCTGTATAACAGCCTATCAGATGACTAACTTGCAAAAATACATAAAAATGTTTGGGGGATAATTTATATTCTCTAGCTAGGTTCGCATAAGACTTCGTTATACCCGATTGAGGTTCTCCTCAGCTGAGAAAGATATAACAGGCCCTGTGCTTTCCAATCATGAAACACCTTATTATTGTGCCCCGGTGAGAAGTCGGGACTACCAATGATCGGGAGAGAGTGTGAAACCCGATACTCCTGACCCAGCAACTTACAGTATTTTTGCCATGCTAGGACTATGTTCGAGATCGTAACTAGTCTACTTAAGTTGCTGGGTAGTCGTCTATATGGATGATGAAGAATTGCCTGTAAATCAAACGGTTTAATCATCTCCGCTTCCTGTTCATAATAAGTAACGTAGTCTGCTTTGCTCAGCCAGTCAATACCAAATTTAACTAATGTGACCAAATTATAGTACTTTATATTAGGAAGAGCAAATCCCCCAAATTGTTTCTCCTGTGTTAACTTTGTCAAAGATATACCCGGCTTTCTCTTCCCCCAAATAAAGATTGTACATGCTCTATTGTAACTGAGAATGTCTTTTTTTCTGTATAAAAAAGGGTAAATTCTGTAACAAAAAAGCAGCTTAGGAAAAAAGATTATTCTAGCTGATAAAGATATATAATATAGATTCCATTTCCCTAGATCATAATGTATCTTCTCAAAAAACTTTTTATAGTTAAGCTGATACCATTCCTTGGGATTTTTGCTGATTCTGATCCGAAGGTAATTTATACTATGTACTTCCTTGAAAGTCTCAGAATAACTAGTTCTATTTTTAATAAGCCAAAGTATCTCAGATTTACTGGGATTGATTTTATACCCTGAAAATGAGCTAAACATGTTTATAATCTCCATAAAAAGGGGAATGCTAATTCTTGTATTACGCAAAAATATTAAAAGGTCATCTGCGTATAATGAAATCAAGACCTTTTGGCTACCAAACTTGGTCGGGTGAAGTGTATTTCTAATATAAATTGCTAGCGGTTCTAATGCAATGTCAAAAAGAAGCGGCGATAATGGGCAACCCTGACGTGTACCTTTTTCTAACGTGATGTTCTGCAATAATTCCCCATTTATGAGTAGTTTAGATTTTGGTTTATTATAGACCAATCCAATCAGGTCGACCAGGGCGCCAGAGAAGCCAAACCTTTCTAATGATGTAAATAGGTGATCACATATTATCAAATCAAATGCTTTTTCAGCATCTACAGTGATTATTGCTACATCTTTATCCTTATACATTCCCCGTTTGCCTCCGGCGTCCTGGCCGACCTGATATAGATAGTCTACTGTAGTCAATACTCTGTTCCGATCAGCCAATAGAATGTGAATCAGCTAATCAGATTCAAGTTCAATCAGATTGGCTGATCCAATCAGCCAATCCGATTGAACTTGAATCTGATTGGCTGATTCAATCAGTCAATCAGATTTTTCCTACCTTAATTCCGATTGGCTGATAAAATCCTATGAGCCAATCGGAATTCGAGGGACGCCATCTTGGATGACGTCACTTAAAGGAACCTTCATTCGTCAATAGTCTGAAGGAAGAGGATGTTCTGTGCCGGAGGTCTTGAAGATGGAGCCTCTCATCGTCGGATGGATGAAGATAGAAGATGCCGCTTGGATGTCCTCTTCTGCCCGGATAGGATGAAGACTTCTGCTGCTCCGGATGTCCTCTTTTGGTCCATCAATGCCTTCAGGGGGGTAGTGTTAGGTTTATTTAATGGGGTTTGGGTTAGAGTAGGGGTATGTGGGTGGTAGGTTGTAATGTTGGGGGGTGGTATTGTGGGTTTTTTTACAGGCAAAAGAGCTGAATACCTTGGGGCATGCCCCGCAAAAAGCCCCTTTAAGGGCTGGTAATAGAGCTGTTAACTTTTGTCATTTAGGTTAGGGTAGGGAATTTTTGTTATTTTGGGGGGATTTGTTATTTTATTAGGGGGCTTAGAGTAGGTGTAATTAGCTTAAAATTCTTGTAATCTTTTTTTATTTTTTGTAATTTAGTGTTTTTTTTTTTTTGTAGTTTAGTTTATTTAACCTCTTAAGGACATATGACGGAATTTTTCCGTCAAACAGTTGAGCAAACCGAAAGCTGTGTCCTTAAAGGGTTAATTGTAGGTAATTGTAGGTAATTTATTTAATTAATTTATTTATAGTGTAGTGTTAGGTTTAATTGCAACTTAGGTTAGGATTTATTTTACAGGTAATTTTGTAATTATTTTAACTAGGTAGCTATTAAATAGTTATTAACTATTTAATAGCTATTGTACCTGGTTAAAATAAATACAAAGTTGCCTGTAAAATAAAAATAAACCCTAAGCTAGCTACAATGTAACTATTAGTTGTATTGTAGCTAGCTTAGGGTTTATTTTATAGGTAAGTATTTAGCTTTAAATAGGAATAATTTAGTTAATAAGATTTAATTTATTTCGTTAGATTAAAATTATATTTAATTTAGGGGGGTGTTAGGGTTAGACTTAGCTTTAGGGGTTAATACATTTATTAGAGTATAAAAAGATAGGAGAGAGGCGCTAGACCCATAAAACAGTATCGTTTTGGTGAGGGGGGAAAAGCAGATAGAAGTCCCCCCTAAGAGTAAATACTCACAAATGAAGCGGCACTTTCAGCGTGCCTTACACCGCAAGTCTGGACCGTTGAGTCGCCCGACAGACACCCCCAGGCAGATGACGTCACTGTAGAAACTCCAATATGCTGCAGGCAGTATCGTCTGTAGGATCTCCTTGAGATAAGCTATGACTAGCGATATCCGATATCACCACAGATGTGTACCAAGCGAACCTTGTTAGCGGTCAGTGAACAAACACTCAGACGACAGGAGCATGTAAGGTGAAAATAAAATCTTGGTTTATTGCAAATTGCTGTTTGTTTTTACTTGCAATAAACCAAGATTTTATTTTCACCTTACGTGCTCCTGTCGTCTGAGTGTTTGTTCACTGACCGCTAACAAGGTTCGCTTGGTACACACCTGTGGTGATATCGGATATCGCTAGTCATAGCTTATCTCAAGGAGATCCTACAGACGATACTGCCTGCAGCATATTGGAGTTTCTACAGTGACGTCATCTGCCTGGGGGTGTCTGTCGGGCGACTCAACGGTCCAGACTTGCGGTGTAAGGCACGCTGAAAGTGCCACTTCATTTGTGAGTATTTACTCCTAGGGGGGACTTCTATCTGCTTTTTCCCCCTCACCAAAACGATACTGTTTTATGGGTCTGGCGCCTCTCTCCTTCTATCTTTTTATACATCTAGGATTCCATCGGGAGTTCATTTGGGGAGCGCATCCTCTGATTCAAGAGCCCAACGGAACGGATCAAATATTCAGCAGCGCACCTCCTGAGGATTGCTGGATTATCCCTTTGTATTATTTATTAGAGTAGCGGCAATGTTGGGGGCGGCAGATTAGGGGTTAATAAATATTATGTAGGTGTCGGCGATGTTAGGGGCAGCAGATTAGGGGTTCATAGGGATAATGTAGGTGGCGGCTGTGTGCGGTCGGCAGATTAGGGGTTAAAACAATTTATTATAGTGGCGGCGATGTGGGGGACCTCGGTTTAGGGGTACATAGGTAGTTTATGGGTGTTAGTGTACTTTATAGCACAGTAGTTAAGAGCTTTATAAACCGGCGTTAGCCCAGAAAGCTCTTAACTACTGACTTTTTCCTGCGGCTGGAGTTTTGTCGTTAGATGTCTACTGCTCACTTCAGCCAAGACTCTAAATACCGGCGTTAGGAAGATCCCATTGAAAAGATAGGATACGCAATTGGCGTAAGGGGATCTGCGGTATGGAAAAGTCACGGCTTGAAAGTGAGCGTTAGACCCTTTCCTGCCTGACTCTAAATACCAGCGGGCGGCCAACAGCAGCGTTAGGAGCCCTTAACGTTGCTTTTGACGGCTACCGCAGAACTCTAAATCTAGGCGAATGTTTGTTAATGATTTGTATCATTTTCTTACTTTGTTTATTAAACTTGGATACAAAAAGTACTCTGAGACATCTTTCTAATTGTATTTGACTGCAGCATAGTTTATTTTGGTATTTGTATTGCCCCCACATACGCAAATATAATCATGAATGCGTTCAAAGAACATTTTGTGTATGAAAATACTTTATTTATTCAGTATGGCGCTATATTTATGTCTTTGGTGTGCGGTTGGGCAACGTTGGGAGCCTCTTGGATTTTGTTTCTAAATTAAGCCACAAAACATATAAAATTGACATTAGAATGTAATGAAGAGAGCATCAGCTTTCTGGATACTAGAGTTTACAGAGAAAATGACATTTTACAAACAGATCTGTATAGGAAGGAGATAGAAACAACTTACTTATTAGAGTTCCCATCCAGTATG
The DNA here is from genome assembly GCF_027579735.1 of Bombina bombina. Taxonomy (NCBI): domain Eukaryota; kingdom Metazoa; phylum Chordata; class Amphibia; order Anura; family Bombinatoridae; genus Bombina; species Bombina bombina. Next base: position 154,553,205 of record NC_069510.1, on the reverse strand, counting down.
CAGAATAGTATCTAACAAGAATCTTCTGCAAAAGAGAAAGAATGGTTGTTTCCCATGCCCATGTACCATGTTAAATGTAGGGGAAATGACAAGAAGGGCCCGTGATCGTATCAGGGAACACAAGTCTAATGTGAGGAACCAATATGATAAGTCCCCAGTGGCATGTCACTTTAAAGATGCACGTCACTCTATAAGTCACCTGAGATTCCAGATTATTGAACACATTCCAATAGATAGATGTGGAGATGATAGGGAGAAAAAATTCAAGCAAAGGGAATCCTTTTGGATTTATCAATTAGAAACTAGGGCCCCATATGGAATGAACAAGGACTGGGATTTGACTATGTTTTTATAAATATGTACTGTCACTTTAAATGTATGAAAATGTTCTGATATGATGGAGATAAAACCATGATGTCACAAGGGGTGGAGCTATGTAAAGGGTATTTAGGTGAGCTGTGTCCCCGAATTGTTGCACTTAAAGAATTATGTGATGTATTTCACTGGCGCTGCTGCATTTTTGAACTGCTATACTTTTTGGGCTTTGGTGAGAAGCCTAGCAGGTAGCACAGGAGACAGTGGTGCTGAATTATCTTGTTTGTATTTAATAAAATAAAGCTGAACAGCCAATAAACTCAATGTCAAGTATAAAACCTGAGAAGAAGAGGTTCTGTGCTGCCTATAAGCCGCTTACCTGTCCTGCTACAGGTCACATCAGAGCACTGGGTGCTAACGCCTTCGCTAACAGTAAATCAGCTACTGGGTGGCGTAAATAGGATTAAATCTGCTGTTCTACAACAAGTGACTCTCCAGTCAGACATGGAGCTGCGACATTCAAGTGATTGTAGCAATAACATCCCTGTTATTTCCTTATTAGCTGCTAATGCTGCATAACAGTAGGCACATGAGGCAATAATTATTATGTACTACGGTTTGTTTCTGCAAGCTTGTTATACAGTAATTACATGCTGCACACAGCTATAAGTCGCAGAATGTAATTATCCACAGAGCTTGGCAGACTGTGCTAATAATGTATACAGTGCTCTTTCATGAACCAACACCAGCTTATTAACTACTATGTATTATACACAGAGCAGTGTGTGTGTGTCTGTATTATACACAGAGCAGTGTGTGTGTGTCTGTATTATACACAGAGCAGTGTGTGTGTGTCTGTATTATACACAGAGCAGTGTGTGTGTCTGTATTATACACAGAGAAGTGTGTGTGTGTCTGTATTATACACAGATCAGTGTGTGTCTGTATTATACACAGATCAGTGTGTGTCTGTATTATACACAGAGCAGTGTGTGTCTGTATTATACACAGAGCAGTGTGTGTCTGTATTATACACAGAGCAGTGTGTGTCTGTATTATACACAGAGCAGTGTGTGTCTGTATTATACACAGAGCAGTGTGTGTCTGTATTATACACAGAGCAGTGTGTGTCTGTATTATACACAGAGCAGTGTGTGTCTGTATTATACACAGAGCAGTGTGTGTCTGTATTATACACAGAGCAGTGTGTGTCTGTATTATACACAGAGCAGTGTGTGTCTGTATTATACACAGAGCAGTGTGTGTGTGTCTGTATTATACACAGAGCAGTGTGTGTGTCTGTATTATACACAGAGCAGTGTGTATGTCTGTATTATACACAGAGCAGCGTGTGTGTGTCTGTATTATACACAGAGCAGTGTGTGTCTGTATTATACACAGAGCAGTGTGTGTCTGTATTATACACAGAGCAGTGTGTGTCTGTATTATACACAGAGCAGTGTGTGTGTCTGTATTATACACAGAGCAGTGTGTATGTCTGTATTATACACAGAGCAGCGTGTGTGTGTCTGTATTATACACAGAGCAGTGTGTGTGTGTGTCTGTATTATACACAGAGCAGTGTGTGTGTGTCTGTATTATACACAGAGCAGTGTGTGTGTCTGTATTATACACAGAGCAGTGTGTGTGTGTCTGTATTATACACAGAGCAGTGTGTGTGTCTGTATTATACACAGAGCAGTGTGTGTGTGTCTGTATTATACACAGAGCAGTGTGTGTGTGTCTGTATTATACACAGAGCAGTGTGTGTGTCTGTATTATACACAGAGCAGTGTGTGTGTGTCTGTATTATACACAGAGCAGTGTGTGTGTGTGTGTGTATTATACACAGAGCAGTGTGTGTGTGTGTGTGTATTATACACAGAGCAGTGTGTGTGTGTGTGTGTCTGTATTATACACAGAGCAGTGTGTGTCTGTATTATACACAGAGCAGTGTGTGTCTGTATTATACACAGAGCAGTGTGTGTCTGTATTATACACAGAGCAGTGTGTGTCTGTATTATACACAGAGCAGTGTGTGTCTGTATTATACACAGAGCAGTGTGTGTCTGTATTATACACAGAGCAGTGTGTGTGTCTATTATACACAGAGCAGTGTGTGTGTCTATTATACACAGAACAGCGTGTGTGTCTGTATTATACACAGAGCAGTGCGTGTGACTGTATTATACAAAGAGCAGTGTGTGTCTATTATACAAAGAGCAGTGTGTGTGTCTGTATTATACACAGAGCAGTGTGTGTGTCTATTATACACAGAGCAGTGTGTGTCTATTATACACAGAGCAGTTTGTGTGCCTGTATTATACACAGAGCAGTTTGTGTGCCTGTATTATACACAGAGCAGTGTGTGTGCCTGTATTGTACACAGAACAGTGTGTGCCTGTATTATACACAGAGCAGTGTGTTCCTGTATTATACACAGAGCAGTGTTTGTGCCTGTATTATACACAGAGCAGTGTGTGTGCATGTATTATACACAGAGCAGTGTGTGTGTGCCTGTATTATACACAGAGCAGTGTGTGTATCTATTATACACAGAGCAGTGTGTGTATCTATTATACACAGAGCAGTGTGTGTGTCTGTATTATACACAGAGCAGTGTGTGTGTCTATTATACACAGAGCAGTGTGTGTGTGTCTGTATTATACACAGAGCAGTGTGTGTGTGTCTGTATTATACACAGAGCAGTGTGTGTGTGTCTGTATTATACACAGAGCAGTGTGTGTGTGTCTGTCTTATACACAGAGCAGTGTGTGTGTCTGTCTTATACACAGAGCAGTGTGTGTGTCTGTCTTATACACAGAGCAGTGTGTGTGTCTGTATTATACACAGAGCAGTGTGTGTGTCTGTATTATACACAGAGCAGTGTGTGTGTCTGTATTATACACAGAGCAGTGTGTGTGTCTGTATTATACACAGAGCAGTGTGTGTGTCTGTATTATACACAGAGCAGTGTGTGTGTCTGTATTATACACAGAGCAGTGTGTGTGTCTGTATTATACACAGAGTAGTGTGTGTGTCTGTATTATACACAGAGTAGTGTGTGTGTCTGTATTATACACAGAGTAGTGTGTGTGTCTGTATTATACACAGAGCAGTGTGTGTCTGTATTATACATAGAGCAGTGTGTGTGTCTGTATTTTACATAGAGCAGTGTGTGTCTGTATTTTACATAGAGCAGTGTGTGTCTGTATTATACATAGAGCAGTGTGTGTGTCTGTATTATACATAGAGCAGTGTGTGTGTCTGTATTATACATAGAGCAGTGTGTGTGTCTGTATTTTACACAGAGCAGTGTGTGTGTCTGTATTATACATAGAGCAGTGTGTGTGTCTGTATTATACATAGAGCAGTGTGTGTGTCTGTATTTTACATAGAGCAGTGTGTGTCTGTATTATAAAGGCGACCGGCTGAAACACATAGATTGTAGTTCACCACTAGCTGCCACTGCAAGCCCCATCCCACCAGACGAGTGATCCCACAGGAACATTCTCATTGTGGGTAAAAAGATTGCTAAAGAACTGGTTGTGGATTAATGTTTCACACATAGGAGATCATCACTTTTAGGTCCTTTCCCTGTACGACAGGGCAACATTGGATCATCTAAGTCCGGTTGGATATGGACCATCATTAAGATCGACACGCAGGGAAAGACGGTAACATCCAACCCCTGATCCGTAGACATCATCCCACGTCATCTGAAGATGTGCACGGACACACTACTGACTGCGCTCCGTCGAGTTCTCTGCATGTAAAGACCCCACTCAGCTTTGCATGTCACACATGTGATGATGCTATTTATGCCATTTTATGGGTGCAAAATTTCTCGCCAAAAAATGTAAACTTTCCCACCAAAATTGTCATTATAAGCTCCGTCCCAGCTCATTCAGTGTTCTCACAAAACACTTACGCCTAGATTTAGAGTTCTGCGGCCAAAGGGGTGCGTTAGCTACGCGTGCTTTTTTTCCCACGCACCTTTTAAATACCGCTGGTATTTAGAGTTCACAGAATGGCTGGGTTTTCAGTGCGTTAGGCTCCAAAAAGGGAGCGTAGAGCATAATTTAACGCCACTGCAACTCTAGATACCAGCGGTGCTTACGGACGTGGCCAGCTTCAAAAACGTGCTCGTGCACGATTCCCCCATAGAAAACAATGGGGCCATTTGAGCTGAAAAAAACCTAACACCTGCAAAAAAGCCGCGTTCAGCTCCTAACGCAGCCCCATTGTTTTCTATGGGGAAACACTTCCTACGTCTGCACCTAACACTCTAACATGTACCCCGAGTCTAAACACCCCTAACCTTACACTTATTAACCCTTATTCTGACGCCCCCGCTATTGCTGACCCCTGCATATTATTATTAACCCCTAATCTGCCGCTCCGTACACCACCGCCACCTACATTATAGCTATGTACCCCTAATCTGCTGCACCTAACACCGCCGACCCCTAAATTATATTTATTAACCCCTAATCTGCCCCCCTCAACGTCGCCTCCACCTGCCTACACTTATTAACCCCTAATCTGCCGAGCGGACCGCACCGCTACTATAATAAAGTTATTAACCCCTAATCCGCCTCACTCCCGCCTCAATAACCCTATAATAAATAGTATTAACCCCTAATCTGCCCTCCCTAACATCACTGACACCTAACTTCAATTATTAACCCCTAATCTGCCGACCGAATCTCGCCGCTACTGTAATAAATGGATTAACCCCTAAAGCTAAGTCTAACCCTAACACTAACACCCCCCTAAATTAAATATAATTTAAATCTAACGAAATAAATTAACTCTTATTAAATAAATTATTCCTATTTAAAGCTAAATAAACCCTAATATAGCTACAATATAAATTATAATTATATTATAGCTATTTTAGGATTTATATTTATTTTACAGGTAACTTTGTATTTATTTTAACCAGGTACAATAGCTATTAAATAGTTAAGAACTATTTAATAGCTAAAATAGTTAAAATAATTACAAAATTACCTGTAAAATAAATCCTAACCTAAGTTACAATTAAACCTAACACTACACTATCAATAAATTAATTAAATAAAATACCTACAATTACCTACAATTAAACCTAACACTACACTATCAATAAATTAATTAAATACAATATCTACAAATAAATACAATGAAATAAACTAACTAAAGTACAAAAAATAAAAAAGAACTAAGTTACAAAAAATAAAAAAATATTTACAAACATCAGAAAAATATTACAACATTTTTAAACTAATTACACCTACTCTAAGCCCCCTAATAAAATAACAAAGCCCCCCAAAATAAAAAAATGCCCTACCCTATTCTAAATTAAAAAAGTTCAAAGCTCTTTTACCTTACCAGCCCTTAAAAGGACCTTTTGCGGGGCATGCCTCAAAGAATTCAGCTCTTTTGCCTGTAAAAAAACAACATACAATAACCCCCCCCCCCCCAACATTACAACCCACCACCCACATACCCCTAATCTAACCCAAACCCCCCTTAAATAAACCTAACACTAAGCCCCTGAAGATCTTCCTACCTTATCTTCACCTCGCCGGGTATCACCGATCGGTCCTGGCTCCGAAATCTTCATCCAACCCAAGCGGGGGCTGGCGATCCATAATCCTGCGGCTGAAGAGGTCCAGAAGAGGCTCCAAAGTCTTCATCCTATCCGGGAAGAAGAGGCGATCCAGACCGGCAACCATCTTGATCCAAGCGGCATCTTCTATCTTCATCCGATGAGGAACGGCTCCATCGTGAAGACCTCCAGCGCGGATCAATCTTCTTCCTCCGACGTCCAACTGAAGAATGACGGTTCCTTTAAGGGACGTCATCCAAGATGGCGTCCCTCAAATTCCGATTGGCTGATAGGATTCTATCAGCCAATCAGAATCAAGTTCAATCCGATTGGCTGATCCGATGAGCCAATCAGATTGAGCTTGCATTCTATTGGCTGATCGGAACAGCCAATAGAATGCGAGCTCAATCTGATTGGCTGATTGAATTTGATTCTGATTGGCTGATTCCATCAGCCAATCAGAATTTTCCTACCTTAATTCCGATTGGCTGATAGAATCCTATCAGCCAATCGGAATTCGAGGGACGCCATCTTGGATGACGTCCCTTAAAGGAACCGTCATTCGTCGGGAAGTCGTCGGAAGAAGAAGATGGGTCCGCGGTGGAGGTCTTCAAGATGGAGCCGGTCGTCATCGGATGAAGATAGAAGATGCCGCTTGGATCAAGATGGTTGCCGGTCCGGATTGCCTCTTCTTCCCGGATAGGATGAAGACTTCGGAGCCTCTTCTGGACCTCTTCAGCTGCCGGATTATGGATTGCCAGCCCCCGCTTGGGCTTGGATGAAGATTTTGGAGCCTGGAACGATCGTTGATACCTGGCATGGTGAAGACAAGGTAAAAAAGATCTCTCTTTTTTACAGGCAAAAGAGCTGAATTCTTTGGGGCATGCCCCGCAAAGGGCCCTTTTAAGGGCTGGTAAGGTAAAAGAGCTTTGAACTTTTGTAATTTAGAATAGGGTAGGGCATTTTTTTATTAGGGGGCTTAGAGTAGGTGTAATTAGTTTAAAATTGTTGTAATATTTTTCTGATGTTTGTAAATATTTTTTTATTTTTTGTAACTTAGTTCTTTTTTATTTTTTGTACTTTAGTTAGTTTATTTAATTGTATTTATTTGTAGGAATTTTATTTAATTTATTTATTGATAGTGTAGTGTTAGGTTTAATTGTAGATAATTGTAGGTATTTTATTTAATTAATTTATTGATAGTGTAGTGTTAGGTTTAATTGTAACTTAGGTTAGGATTTATTTTACAGGTAATTTTGTAATTATTTTAACTATTTTAGCTATTAAATAGTTCTTAACTATTTAATAGCTATTGTAACTGGTTAAAATAAATACAAAGTTACCTGTAAAATAAATATAAATCCTAAAATAGCTATAATATAATTATAATTTATATTGTAGCTATATTAGGGTTTATTTTACAGGTAAGTATTTAGCTTTAAATAGGAATAATTTATTTAATAAGAGTTAATTTATTTCGTTAGATTTAAATTATATTTAATTTAGGGGGGTGTCAGGGTTAGGGTTAGACTTAGCTTTAGGGGTTAATCCATTTATTACAGTAGCGGTGAGCTCCGGTCAGCAGATTAGGGGTTAATAATTGAAGTTAGGTGTCGGCAATGTTAGGGAGGGCAGATTAGGGGTTAATACTATTTATTATAGGGTTATTGAGGCGGGAGTAAGGCGGATTAGGGGTTAATAACTTTATTATAGTAGCGGTGCGGTTCGCTCAGCAGATTAGGGGTTAATAAGTGTAGGTAGGTGGCGGCGACGTTGAGGGGGGCAGATTAGGGGTTAATAAATATAATATAGGGGTCGGCGGTGTTAGGGGCAGCAGATTAGGGGTACATAAGTATAACGTAGGTGGCGGTCGGCAGATTAGGGGTTAAAAAAATTGAATCGAGTGGCGGCGATGTGGGGGGACCTCGGTTTAGGGGTACATAGGTAGTTTATGGGTGTTAGTGTACTTTAGAGCACAGTAGTTAAGAGCTTTATAAACCGGCATTAGCCCAGAACGCTCTTAACTCCTGACTTTTTTCTGCGGCTGGAGTTTTGTCGTTAGATTTCTAACGCTCACTTCAGCCACGACTCTAAATACCGGCATTAGAAAGATCCCATTGAAAAGATAGGATACGCAAATGACGTAAGGGGATCTGCGGTATGGAAAAGTCGCGGCTGGAAAGTGAGCGTTAGACCCTTTCCTGACTGACTCTAAATACCGGCGGTAGCCCAAAACCAGCGTTAGGAGCCTCTAACGCTGGTTTTGACGGCTACCGCCCAACTCTAAATCTAGGCCTTAGAGAGCTTTCATGCAGCATTTTATGAATCAGGTTTCTTTTTTTATATATATATTTTCGCTCAATTTCCTATTCTCTCAAGCCTGGTATCCTTCCTTGTGTCCTAATCCTAAGAATACTCTTGAAGGGTCTTTACATACTTTGTATGTGGTAAGAGCTTTGAAATATTATGTTGAGGCTACTAAAGATTTCAGAAAGACTTCTAGTCTGTTATTTTTTCTGGTTCCAAGAAAGGCCAGAAAGCCTCTATTTCTTTGGTATCTTGGTTGAAACTTTTGATTCACAAAGCTTATTTAGAGGCGGGGCAGTCTCCGCCTCAGAGAATTACAGCTCATTCTACTAGATCAGTTGCCACGTCTTGGGCTTTCAAGAATGAAGCTTCAGTTGATCAAATCTGAGCAGCCACTTGGTCTTCTCTGCATACATTTACTAAGTTTTACCATGTTTGTTTTTTATGTTTTTTTGCTTCTTTGGAAGCAGCTTTTGGTGGAAAGGTTCTTCAGGCACTGTCTGTTTGAATCTAGTGCCTACGTTTTTTTAAATTAAGAAAACGTAATTATTTTTTTGGATTTAATTTCTCAGCATAAATATCTGTTTTTATGTTATCCCTCTCTGTGTAGTTACTCGTGGACTTCCACATCTTGGGTATTCTATCCCATCCGTAACTAGCTCATGGACTCTCGCCACCTATATGAAAAAAAACATAATTTATGTAAGAACTTACCTGATAAATTAATTTATTTCATGGTGGCGAGAGTCCACGAGACCCACCCATTTTTTGGGGTTATGATTTTTTTGTATAAAGCACATTATTTATTCTGTTCCTCTTTTTTATGCTTTTACTCCTTTTACACCTCACTAACTTGGCTATACGTTAAACTGAGGTATGAGTGAGGTGGTTGAGGTATTTATAGGCATTTGAGGTTTGAGAAACGTTTACACTAGAATATCCCATTAAAGGGACATGAAACCCAAAACTTTTCTTTTCTGATTTAGGTAGAACATAAAATTTTATTTAACCCCTTGAGTGCTAATGACGGCTCAGAGCCGTCATTAGCACTCAACTACTTTTTTCCAATCTGGGGGCCCCCACCAGCTCCTACCCCGGCGATCGGGCATGCATAGTGACAGGCATTGCCGGGGCTTCCCGTTACGTGCGGTGACGTCACGTGCAATGACGTGATGACGTCACTGCGCAACTTTATTTAAAATTGTCCATACAAAGTATAGGGAAAGGGGGCATGCTGCTAAGAAACCTGTATCTCAGGGATCTAAGCAGCAACAGACCCCCAAGACCCACCACTGGAAAGGTAATTGCCTAACCTTTCCAATGGTATAAGTCTTGGGGATCTGGGGGAAAAATAAAAAAGTTAAAAAAAAAAGTTTTTTTAAAATAGTAAAAAACAGAAAAATATAGAATTCAGCTTAGCACTCAAAGGGTTAAAGGGACACATCTAAGCTTTTTTTTTCTTCAGAACTCTGGACAGCACTTTTTTATTGGTGGATAAATGTATCCACCAATCAGCAAGAACAACCCTGGTTGTTCACCAAAAATGGGCGAGCATCTAAACTTACATTCTTGCATTTCAAATAAAGATAACAAGAGAATGAAAAAAATTTGATAATAGGAATAGTAGAAAGTTGCCTAAAATTTCATGCTCTATCTGAATCATGAAAGAAAAAATTTGGGTTCAGTGTCCCTTTAACTTTCCACTTTACTGCTATTATCAAATGTGCTTCATTATCTTGGTATCATTTGTTGAAGGAGCAGCAACTACTGCACTACTGGTTTCTAACTGAGCACATGGGTAAGCCAATGACAATCGGTATATATTTGCAGCCACCAATCAGCAGCTAGAACCTAGGTTCTTTGCTGCTCCTGAGCTTACCTAGATACACCTTTCAGCAAAGGACAACAAAATAAGGAAGCAAATTAAATAATAGAAGCAAATTGGAAAGTTGTTTAAAATCGTATGCGTTGTCTAAATCATGAATGTCTAATTATGACTTTACTGTCCCTTTAAGTACTGTCTGTTGGGCTGTTTTGCCATCTGCTGGCAGCTAGTAGTTATTACAACCGAATCATTTTTCTTTCATATGCAGAATAAATGATCTGTCACAACTAACTGAAAGCAACAAATACATCTGTTAAAATGTTTTTATATAGGAAGGGAAATTTTGCAATTGAAACTATGTTTAAGCACAATTGATACTGCAATGATAAAACAAACATAAAACTGATTTTATATACATTAGCCATTAAACAATACATTGCAAAACAATTCTGCATGCAAAATATGTTGTAAAAAAAAGCATTTAAACTGTAATTTTAGTACCAAATTTTGCATTGTTTTGCAGTTCAGGGACACACATTTTGAAAAATGCTATGGCTAGTTAGGGACATTTATAAATTGGCTACAAAAGTGGTTAATCAGTCTGTAGAATGTTGCCAGGGATATGATAAATACATTTCTGGATAAATAAAACACCTTTTAATACATCAATGGTTTAATAGAAAAAAGAAAAACAACATTTTTTTATTTACTTATCACAACTCAAGTAGGTTACAGGTATTGAATAATAGTATAGCGCTGCGGAATCTGTTGGCGCTCTACAAATAACCGATAATAATAATAATAAAAATAAAATAATGCAAAACACATAGAAAAATACAATAAGGTACAACACTACAGATGTAAAACTCTGCATTAAAGGGACATTCCAGCCATCACTGGAATACACATGGATGCATTTCAGATTTGAATAGAAGCATGTTTGTAGTATATATGTATTAGCAAAAATGCTTCTAGTAAAAGCTATAGCTATTTAAGTATGCACCGTGCACCAGCATTTTATACACAGCACTTGCTCAGACAGCCTAAGGTGCGTGTTGCATCTGGTAATAACTCACACCTAGATTACAAGTTTTGTGCTATAGAGGGTGCAAAATGAACGCAACAAAAGTTGCGTTATGTCTCCCTCCATTGCGCTGCCATTACAAGTTTTTGAAAAGCCGCCTTGTGTGTGCGATATGGTTGCGTTGAGCTCCATACTGCACACAATCCAAGGGCTTTTGACGTGCTTGTGCATGCTTTCCTCATAGACATCAATGGGGAGAAGGTGTTAGAAAAAAAAACTAACACCTAAAGCGCGGAATAGCGATCGCTGTAACGCAACCCCATTGATGTCTATGGGGGAAAAAATGTTACGTTTAAACCTAACACCCTAACATAAACCCCACGACTAAACACCCCTAATCTGCCGCCCCAACATCGCCGACACCTAAATAAAGTTATTGACCCATAATCTGCCGCTCCCGACATCGCTGCCACCTAAATAAAGTTATTAACCCCTATTCCCCCACACCCCAACATCACCCACACTAAATAAAGTTATTAACCCCTAAACCTCTGGCCTCTCACATCACCGCCACTAAATAAACCTATTAACCCCTAAACCTCATCGCAAAAAACTAAATTAAACTATTAACCCCTAAACCTAACAACCCCCTAACTTTATATTAAAATGACAATATCCCTATCTTAAAATAAATAAAAATAGGATGAGAGCTAACAATCTACCTATTTACAGCCTGATGAAACGGCATATGTGTAGCTGAGAAACGCGTTGCTGTGCTAGTGTTGTACATTAAAGTATATACACTTATTTTATCCTCTTGCTCTGTCCTCTTTTATATCCGATCGATAGATTGGTATCACCATTTTTTATCATTTCTGTGGTAATATGAGGGGCGCGATCAAATATACGGCGCAGGTTTCGGCGCAAGCGTGGGAACCCGTGCCACCTGTAATATCACCTTGCACATCGGGGTATAACATAAACTCCGCCGGCAGTTCATAAAGTGCCGTAAGTCTGATAAACTAGCGATGTCCAGAAATGAGCGTAAATACAGATTTCTGGAGTTGCCAGTGACTTACGGCACTTTAGAAACTGCCGGCGCCTAAGAAAAGTAAAGAAAATAACAAATCTCCAGTAAAAGTCTAACACGCCTCCCAAACATAAGCCCGACGCGTAAAACCCCCTCTCATTACTAATATTAAATGTATTAACCCCTAGACCGACAACCCCCCACAACGCAATATGCCTATTAAAACTATTAACCCCTAATCCGCCATTAACCCACAACACAATAAACCTAACCCCTAACCTAACCCCCCCCCCCCCAAATGAACTAAAATTACCTAATTTACAAAATACTAACGTTACTATTAAATGTAAAAAAAAATAACATTACTTAAAAAATAAAAATAAACTAAATATAAATTAAAGGGGCAGTCTAATCAAAATTCAGGAGTAGACTGTCCCTTTAAGCAAGAATTACAGAAATTAATATATAAAATTACAAAATTTTAAATAAATTACACCTAATCCCTATGAAAATAAAAACACCCCCTAATCTAATAAACTACCAGTAGCTCTTAAAAGGACTTTTTGCAGGCATTTTCGGGAGTTACGGTGCTCCCATACTCGGTGCAAGGCTTGCTACGGCTGCCTTTTATGGCGAGGTAAAAATGGAGATTTCTCCATTTTCGCCACGTAAGTTCTTGCGCTGGATATTGGATACCGATTTGCGACGCGGTTCTATGTTAGCTTATGGGAGTAATAATTGCGGGCGACGGATGACATATACGCGCGTAACTTGTATGCTACGCCGTATATGTAATACCAAAATCGTGTAAAATCTGGCGGCGGAGGATTTTGCTGGCGACGCTGCATATGTAATGGAGGCCGTGATGTGTTGGCTACCTCTGTCATCCCTTTTACCACTGGTGACTGATTTATCACACACCTTTTGTGATTGGTCTGCCCCGCCACGTGATCCGGCGTACGCCGCTCCAGCATCCTGTGGATTCCGGTTGTGCCGCTACGTTTTGTAAGTAGCCACCTTGAAGGGTTCACACCACATCACTGCTCTCTGGATTCCCAGACAATATCACGCTATGTGGCGCTTCTTTATGTTCCCTTTCTAGGATTCATCTATATGACACATGAACTAGCGCTGTCTAGCAGTGAAAACGGTGAAAATGCACTGAAAATAAGAATGTCCCTTTTAAAATGCACTGAAATAAGAGGCAGCCTTCTAGGACATAGAAATTAGAGCCTGCCCCCTAGTATTGGGTGCGGCCATGTTGAAATCTTTTTTTTCCCACTACATTCCTAGTGCTGATGACCAGGTTACATCTACGCATCAGCTCGCCTTCAGATTCATGTAGTGTAACATAGTTTCCAAAATGTCAGCACCCATGATTAGAGGGAGTTGAAAGAAATGTACATAATGTTTAAAGGGAAATTAAAAACATTGAGATGGTAATATAAAATAATAAATTGTGTATGTATATATATATATATATATATATATATATATATATATATATATATATATATATATATATATATATATATATATATATATATAAAAAAACTGTACAATATAACTGTGTGCGAGTCAATGACAAGAGGCATATTTGTGTAAGCACCAATCGCAATGTGCATAATATATATAAGCAATGAAGTACTGTTTTGCATATGATCTGCCTAGGAAATGCATATTTTAAAAACATTTAAAAGTCTAATTGTATACGGGAAATTATCATGGTTTTGCAGTTCAGTGACACACACTTTGAACATTGATCAAACAAGTTCTGTGCAGCATGTTGCAGGGTTATTTATATTCCTGCAGGTTCGACTCCAACCCCAATTTTAAATGCTAAATAACAGGAAAAATGGCAAAATAAATGATAAAAAAGTACATTGCATAGTTTTTATAACAAATAACAAAACATTATGTGTACAATTCCAGCTGCAGTGTAATTAGTTATTACATTCACCTATTCTCTCTTGGCCCTGTCTTTTCCTTACAGGTGACAACTGTGAGACAGAAATAGACGAGTGTGAGTCAAACCCATGTCACAACGGTGCCACATGCAGGGATCATATTGGTTACTTTTCCTGTGACTGTCCTGCAGGCTATGAAGGAAAACGCTGTCAATTCGATATCGATGAGTGCCAGAGTCAGCCATGTCAGAATGGAGGGCACTGCCAGGATGCCATTAACAGGTGACATTCTGTAGTGTAATAAGAATGTAGCAATGTGATTGTATTGTGGTACTGCTTATATTTATATACTGCCCTGCAGACATACTTGTGTATATGGCTTTATACTGCTCTGTATACAGTAAGGTCTGTGTGTATCTATACACTGCCCTGCAGATATACTTGTGTATATGGTGTTATACTGCTCTGTATACAGTAAGGTCTGTTTGTATCTATACACTGCCCTGCAGACATACTTGTGTATATGGTGTTATACTGCTCTGTATACAGTAAGGTCTGTTTGTATTTATACACTGCCCTGCAGACATACTTGTGTATATGGTGTTATACTGCTCTGTATACAGTAAGGTCTGTTTGTATCTATATACTGCCCTGCAGACATACTTGTGTATATGGTGTTATACTGCTCTGTATACAGTAAGGTCTGTTTGTATCTATACACTGCCCTGCAGACATACTTGTGTATATGGTGTTATACTGCTCTGTATACAGTAAGGTCTGTGTGTATCTATATATTGCCCTGCAGACATACTTGTGTATATGGTGTTATACTGCTCTGTATACAGTAAGGTCTGTGTGTATCTATACACTGCCCTGCAGATATACTTGTGTATATGGTGTTATACTGCTCTGTATACAGTAAGGTCTGTTTGTATCTATATATTGCCCTGCAGACATACTTGTGTATATGGTGTTATACTGCTCTGTATACAGTAAGGTCTGTGTGTATCTATATACTGCCCTGCAGACATACTTGTGTATATGGTGTTATACTGCTCTGTATACAGTAAGGTCTGTTTGTATCTATACACTGCCCTGCTGATATACTTGTGTATATGGTGTTATACTGCTCTGTATACAGTAAGGTCTGTTTGTATCTATACTCTGCCCTGCAGACATACTTGTGTATATGGTGTTATACTGCTCTGTATACAGTAAGGTCTGTTTGTATCTATACACTGCCCTGCAGACATACTTGTGTATATGGTGTTATACTGCTCTGTATACAGTAAGGTCTGTTTGTATCTATACATTGCCCTGCAGATATACTTGTGTATATGGTGTTATACTGCTCTGTATACAGTAAGGTCTGTGTGTATCTATACACTGCCCTGCAGATATACTTGTGTATATGGTGTTATACTGCTCTGTATACAGTAAGGTCTGTTTGTATCTATACACTGCCCTGCAGACATACTTGTGTATATGGTGTTATACTGCTCTGTATACAGTAAGGTCTGTATCTATACACTGCCCTGCAGATATACTTGTGTATATGGTGTTATACTGCTCTGTATACAGTAAGGTCTGTTTGTATCTATACACTGCCCTGCAGATATACTTGTGTATATGGTGTTATACTGCTCTGTATACAGTAAGGTCTGTTGGTATCTATACTCTGCCCTGCAGACATACTTGTGTATATGGTGTTATACTGCTCTGTATACAGTAAGGTCTGTTTGTATCTATACACTGCCCTGCAGACATACTTGTGTATATGGTGTTATACTGCTCTGTATACAGTAAGGTCTGTTTGTATCTATACACTGCCCTGCAGACATACTTGTGTATATGGTGTTATACTGCTCTGTATACAGTAAGGTCTGTTTGTATCTATACACTGCCCTGCAGACATACTTGTGTATATGGTGTTATACTGCTCTGTATACAGTAAGGTCTGTTTGTATCTATATACTGCCCTGCAGACATACTTGTGTATATGGTGTTATACTGCTCTGTATACAGTAAGGTCTGTTTGTATCTATACACTGCCCTGCAGACATACTTGTGTATATGGTGTTATACTACTCTGTATACAGTAAGGTCTGTTTGTATCTATACACTGCCCTGCAGACATACTTGTGTATATGGCTTTATACTGCTCTATATACAGTAAGGTCTGTTTGTATCTATACACTGCCCTGCAGACATACTTGTGTATATGGTGTTATACTACTCTGTATACAGTAAGGTCTGTTTGTATCTATATACACTGCCCTGCAGACATACTTGTGTATATGGTGTTATACTGCTCTGTATACAGTAAGGTCTGTTTGTATCTATACACTGCCCTGCAGATATACTTGTGTATATGGTGTTATACTGCTCTGTATACAGTAAGGTCTGTTTGTATCTATACACTGCCCTGCAGACATACTTGTGTATATGGTGTTATACTACTCTGTATACAGTAAGGTCTGTTTGTATCTATACACTGCCCTGCAGACATACTTGTGTATATGGTGTTATACTGCTCTGTATACAGTAAGGTCTGTTTGTATCTATACACTGCCCTGCAGACATACTTGTGTATATGGTGTTATACTGCTCTGTATACAGTAAGGTCTGTTTGTATCTATACACTGCCCTGCAGACATACTTGTGTATATGGTGTTATACTGCTCTGTATACAGTAAGGTCTGTTTGTATCTATACACTGCCCTGCAGACATACTTGTGTATATGGTGTTATACTACTCTGTATACAGTAAGGTCTGTTTGTATCTATATACTGCCCTGCAGACATACTTGTGTATATGGTGTTATACTGCTCTGTATACAGTAAGGTCTGTTTGTATCTATACACTGCCCTGCAGACATACTTGTGTATATGGTGTTATACTGCTCTGTATACAGTAAGGTCTGTTTGTATCTATACTCTGCCCTGCAGACATACTTGTGTATATGGTGTTATACTGCTCTGTATACAGTAAGGTCTGTTTGTATCTATACACTGCCCTGCAGACATACTTGTGTATATGGTGTTATACTGCTCTGTATACAGTAAGGTCTGTTTGTATCTATACACTGCCCTGCAGACATACTTGTGTATATGGTGTTATACTGCTCTGTATACAGTAAGGTCTGTTTGTATCTATACACTGCCCTGCAGACATACTTGTGTATATGGTGTTATACTGCTCTGTATACAGTAAGGTCTGTTTGTATCTATACACTGCCCTGCAGACATACTTGTGTATATGGTGTTATACTGCTCTGTATACAGTAAGGTCTGTTTGTATCTATACACTGCCCTGCAGACATACTTGTGTATATGGTGTTATACTGCTCTGTATACAGTAAGGTCTGTGTGTATCTATACTACTGCCCTGCAGACATACTTGTGTATATGGTGTTATACTGCTCTGTATACAGTAAGGTCTGTTTGTATCTATACACTGCCCTGCAGACTATACTTGTGTATATGGTGTTATACTGCTCTGTATACAGTAAGGTCTGTTTGTATCTATACACTGCCCTGCAGACTATACTTGTGTATATGGTGTTATACTGCTCTGTATACAGTAAGGTCTGTTTGTATCTATACACTGCCCTGCAGACATACTTGTGTATATGGTGTTATACTGCTCTGTATACAGTAAGGTCTGTTTGTATCTATACACTGCCCTGCAGACATACTTGTGTATATGGTGTTATACTGCTCTGTATACAGTAAGGTCTGTTTGTATCTATACACTGCCCTGCAGACATACTTGTGTATATGGTGTTATACTGCTCTGTATACAGTAAGGTCTGTTTGTATCTATACACTGCCCTGCAGACATACTTGTGTATATGGTGTTATACTGCTCTGTATACAGTAAGGTCTGTTTGTATCTATACACTGCCCTGCAGACATACTTGTGTATATGGTGTTATACTGCTCTGTATACAGTAAGGTCTGTTTGTATCTATACACTGCCCTGCAGACATACTTGTGTATATGGTGTTATACTGCTCTGTATACAGTAAGGTCTGTTTGTATCTATACACTGCCCTGCAGACATACTTGTGTATATGGTGTTATACTGCTCTGTATACAGTAAGGTCTGTTTGTATCTATAATACTGCCCTGCAGACATACTTGTGTATATGGTGTTATACTGCTCTGTATACAGTAAGGTCTGTTTGTATCTATACACTGCCCTGCAGACATACTTGTGTATATGGTGTTATACTGCTCTGTATACAGTAAGGTCTGTTTGTATCTATACACTGCCCTGCAGACATACTTGTGTATATGGTGTTATACTGCTCTGTATACAGTAAGGTCTGTTTGTATCTATACACTGCCCTGCAGACATACTTGTGTATATGGTGTTATACTGCTCTGTATACAGTAAGGTCTGTTTGTATCTATACACTGCCCTGCAGACATACTTGTGTATATGGTGTTATACTGCTCTGTATACAGTAAGGTCTGTTTGTATCTATACTACTGCCCTGCAGACATACTTGTGTATATGGTGTTATACTGCTCTGTATACAGTAAGGTCTGTTTGTATCTATACACTGCCCTGCAGACATACTTGTGTATATGGTGTTATACTACTCTGTATACAGTAAGGTCTGTTTGTATCTATACACTGCCCTGCAGACATACTTGTGTATATGGTGTTATACTGCTCTGTATACAGTAAGGTCTGTTTGTATCTATACACTGCCCTGCAGACATACTTGTGTATATGGTGTTATACTGCTCTGTATACAGTAAGGTCTGTTTGTATCTATATCACTGCCCTGCAGACATACTTGTGTATATGGTGTTATACTACTCTGTATACAGTAAGGTCTGTTTGTATCTATACACTGCCCTGCAGACATACTTGTGTATATGGTGTTATACTGCTCTGTATACAGTAAGGTCTGTTTGTATCTATACACTGCCCTGCAGACATACTTGTGTATATGGTGTTATACTGCTCTGTATACAGTAAGGTCTGTTTGTATCTATACACTGCCCTGCAGACATACTTGTGTATATGGTGTTATACTGCTCTGTATACAGTAAGGTCTGTTTGTATCTATACACTGCCCTGCAGACATACTTGTGTATATGGTGTTATACTGCTCTGTATACAGTAAGGTCTGTTTGTATCTATACACTGCCCTGCAGACATACTTGTGTATATGGTGTTATACTGCTCTGTATACAGTAAGGTCTGTTTTGTATCTATACACTGCCCTGCAGACATACTTGTGTATATGGTGTTATACTGCTCTGTATACAGTAAGGTCTGTTTGTATCTATACACTGCCCTGCAGACATACTTGTGTATATGGTGTTATACTGCTCTGTATACAGTAAGGTCTGTTTGTATCTATATACTGCCCTGCAGACATACTTGTGTATATGGTGTTATACTGCTCTGTATACAGTAAGGTCTGTTTGTATCTATACACTGCCCTGCAGACATACTTGTGTATATGGTGTTATACTGCTCTGTATACAGTAAGGTCTGTTTGTATCTATACACTGCCCTGCAGACATACTTGTGTATATGGTGTTATACTGCTCTGTATACAGTAAGGTCTGTTTGTATCTATACTACTGCCCTGCAGACATACTTGTGTATATGGTGTTATACTGCTCTGTATACAGTAAGGTCTGTTTGTATCTATACACTGCCCTGCAGACATACTTGTGTATATGGTGTTATACTGCTCTGTATACAGTAAGGTCTGTTTGTATCTATACACTGCCCTGCAGACATACTTGTGTATATGGTGTTATACTGCTCTGTATAGAGTAAGGTCTGTTTGTATTTATACACTGCCCTGCAGACATACTTGTGTATATGGTGTTATACTGCTCTGTATACAGTAAGGTCTGTTTGTATCTATACACTGCCCTGCAGACATACTTGTGTATATGGTGTTATACTGCTCTGTATACAGTAAGGTCTGTTTGTATCTATACACTGCCCTGCAGACATACTTGTGTATATGGTGTTATACTGCTCTGTATACAGTAAGGTCTGTTTGTATCTATACACTGCCCTGCAGATATACTTGTGTATATGGTGTTATACTGCTCTGTATACAGTAAGGTCTGTTTGTATCTATACACTGCCCTGCAGACATACTTGTGTATATGGTGTTATACTGCTCTGTATACAGTAAGGTCTGTTTGTATCTATACACTGCCCTGCAGACATACTTGTGTATATGGTGTTATACTGCTCTGTATACAGTAAGGTCTGTTTGTATCTATACACTGCCCTGCAGACATACTTGTGTATATGGTGTTATACTGCTCTGTATACAGTAAGGTCTGTTTGTATCTATACACTGCCCTGCAGACATACTTGTGTATATGGTGTTATACTGCTCTGTATACAGTAAGGTCTGTTTGTATCTATACACTGCCCTGCAGACATACTTGTGTATATGGTGTTATACTACTCTGTATACAGTAAGGTCTGTTTGTATCTATACACTGCCCTGCAGACATACTTGTGTATATGGTGTTATACTGCTCTGTATACAGTAAGGTCTGTTTGTATCTATACACTGCCCTGCAGACATACTTGTGTATATGGTGTTATACTGCTCTGTATACAGTAAGGTCTGTTTGTATCTATACACTGCCCTGCAGATATACTTGTGTATATGGTGTTATACTGCTCTGTATACAGTAAGGTCTGTTTGTATCTATACACTGCCCTGCAGACATACTTGTGTATATGGTGTTATACTGCTCTGTATACAGTAAGGTCTGTTTGTATCTATACACTGCCCTGCAGACATACTTGTGTATATGGTGTTATACTGCTCTGTATACAGTAAGGTCTGTTTGTATCTATACACTGCCCTGCAGACATACTTGTGTATATGGTGTTATACTGCTCTATATACAGTAAGGTCTGTTTGTATCTATACACTGCCCTGCAGACATACTTGTGTATATGGTGTTATACTGCTCTGTATACAGTAAGGTCTGTTTGTATCTATACACTGCCCTGCAGATATACTTGTGTATATGGTGTTATACTGCTCTGTATACAGTAAGGTCTGTTTGTATCTATACTCTGCCCTGCAGACATACTTGTGTATATGGTGTTATACTGCTCTGTATACAGTAAGGTCTGTTTGTATCTATACACTGCCCTGCAGACATACTTGTGTAGTTGGTGTTATACTGCTCTGTATACAGTAAGGTCTGTTTGTATCTATACACTGCCCTGCAGACATACTTGTGTATATGGTGTTATACTGCTCTGTATACAGTAAGGTCTGTGTGTATCTATACACTGCCCTGCAGACATACTTGTGTATATGGTGTTATACTGCTCTGTATACAGTAAGGTCTGTTTGTATCTATACACTGCCCTGCAGACATACTTGTGTATATGGTGTTATACTGCTCTGTATACAGTAAGGTCTGTTTGTATCTATACACTGCCCTGCAGACATACTTGTGTATATGGTGTTATACTGCTCTGTATACAGTAAGGTCTGTTTGTATCTATACACTGCCCTGCAGACATACTTGTGTATATGGTGTTATACTGCTCTGTATACAGTAAGGTCTGTTTGTATCTATACACTGCCCTGCAGACATACTTGTGTATATGGTGTTATACTGCTCTGTATACAGTAAGGTCTGTTTGTATCTATACACTGCCCTGCAGACATACTTGTGTATATGGTGTTATACTGCTCTGTATACAGTAAGGTCTGTTTGTATCTATACACTGCCTGCAGACATACTTGTGTATATGGTGTTATACTGCTCTGTATACAGTAAGGTCTGTTTGTATCTATACACTGCCCTGCAGACATACTTGTGTATATGGTGTTATACTGCTCTGTATACAGTAAGGTCTGTTTGTATCTATACACTGCCCTGCAGACATACTTGTGTATATGGTGTTATACTGCTCTGTATACAGTAAGGTCTGTTTGTATCTATACACTGCCCTGCAGACATACTTGTGTATATGGTGTTATACTGCTCTGTATACAGTAAGGTCTGTTTGTATCTATATACTGCCCTGCAGATATACTTGTGTATATGGTGTTATACTGCTCTGTATACAGTAAGGTCTGTTTGTATCTATACACTGCCCTGC
The DNA here is from genome assembly GCF_027579735.1 of Bombina bombina. NCBI lineage: Eukaryota > Metazoa > Chordata > Amphibia > Anura > Bombinatoridae > Bombina > Bombina bombina. The sequence goes on along the minus strand of NC_069510.1, from coordinate 154,531,067 downwards.
AGACATACTTGTGTATATGGTGTTATACTGCTCTGTATACAGTAAGGTCTGTTTGTATCTATACACTGCCCTGCAGACATACTTGTGTATATGGTGTTATACTGCTCTGTATACAGTAAGGTCTGTTTGTATCTATACACTGCCCTGCAGACATACTTGTGTATATGGTGTTATACTGCTCTGTATACAGTAAGGTCTGTTTGTATCTATACACTGCCCTGCAGACATACTTGTGTATATGGTGTTATACTACTCTGTATACAGTAAGGTCTGTTTGTATCTATACACTGCCCTGCAGACATACTTGTGTATATGGTGTTATACTGCTCTGTATACAGTAAGGTCTGTTTGTATCTATACACTGCCCTGCAGACATACTTGTGTATATGGTGTTATACTGCTCTGTATACAGTAAGGTCTGTTTGTATCTATACACTGCCCTGCAGACATACTTGTGTATATGGTGTTATACTGCTCTGTATACAGTAAGGTCTGCTTGTATCTATACACTGCCCTGCAGACATACTTGTGTATATGGTGTTATACTGCTCTGTATACAGTAAGGTCTGTTTGTATCTATATACTGCCCTGCAGACATACTTGTGTATATGGTGTTATACTGCTCTGTATACAGTAAGGTCTGTGTGTATCTATACACTGCCCTGCAGATATACTTGTGTATATGGTGTTATACTGCTCTGTATACAGTAAGGTCTGTTTGTATCTATACACTGCCCTGCAGACATACTTGTGTATATGGTGTTATACTGCTCTGTATACAGTAAGGTCTGTTTGTATCTATACACTGCCCTGCAGACATACTTGTGTATATGGTGTTATACTGCTCTGTATACAGTAAGGTCTGTTTGTATCTATACACTGCCCTGCAGACATACTTGTGTATATGGTGTTATACTGCTCTGTATACAGTAAGGTCTGTTTGTATCTATACTCTGCCCTGCAGACATACTTGTGTATATGGCTTTATACTGCTCTGTATACAGTAAGGTCTGTTTGTATCTATACACTGCCCTGCAGACATACTTGTGTATATGGTGTTATACTGCTCTGTATACAGTAAGGTCTGTTTGTATCTATACTCTGCCCTGCAGACATACTTGTGTATATGGTGTTATACTGCTCTGTATACAGTAAGGTCTGCTTGTATCTATACACTGCCCTGCAGACATACTTGTGTATATGGTGTTATACTGCTCTGTATACAGTAAGGTCTGTTTGTATCTATACACTGCCCTACAGATATACTTGTGTATATGGTGTTATACTGCTCTGTATACAGTAAGGTCTGTTTGTATCTATACACTGCCCTGCAGACATACTTGTGTATATGGTGTTATACTGCTCTGTATACAGTAAGGTCTGTTTGTATCTATACACTGCTCTACAGATATACTTGTGTATATGGTTTTATACTGCTCTGTATACAATAAGGTCTGTTTGTATCTATATACTGCCCTGCAGATATACTTGTGTATATGGTGTTATACTGCTCTGTATACAGTAAGGTCTGTTTGTATCTATACACTGCCCTGCAGACATATTTGTGTATATGGCTTTATACTGCTCTGTATACAGTAAGGTCTGTTTGTATCTATACTCTGCCCTGCAGACATACTTGTGTATATGGTGTTATACTGCTCTGTATACAGTAAGGTCTGTTTGTATCTATACACTGCCCTGCAGACATACTTGTGTATATGGTGTTATACTGCTCTGTATACAGTAAGGTCTGTGTGTATCTATATACTGCCCTGCAGATATACTTGTGTATATGGTGTTATACTGCTCTATATACAGTAAGGTCTGTTTGTATCTATACACTGCCCTGCAGACATACTTGTGTATATGGTGTTATACTGCTCTGTATACAGTAAGGTCTGTGTGTATCTATATATTGCCCTGCAGACATACTTGTGTATATGGTGTTATACTGCTCTGTATACAGTAAGGTCTGTTTGTATCTATACACTGCCCTGCAGACATACTTGTGTATATGGTGTTATACTGCTCTGTATACAGTAAGGTCTGTATCTATACACTGCCCTGCAGATATACTTGTGTATATGGTGTTATACTGCTCTGTATACAGTAAGGTCTGTTTGTATCTATACACTGCCCTGCAGACATACTTGTGTATATGGTGTTATACTGCTCTGTATACAGTAAGGTCTGTTTGTATTTATATACTGCCCTGCAGACATACTTGTGTATATGGTGTTATACTGCTCTGTATACAGTAAGGTCTGTTTGTATCTATACACTGCCCTGCAGACATACTTGTGTATATGGTGTTATACTGCTCTGTATACAGTAAGGTCTGTTTGTATCTATACACTGCCCTGCAGACATACTTGTGTATATGGTGTTATACTGCTCTGTATACAGTAAGGTCTGTTTGTATCTATACACTGCCCTGCAGACATACTTGTGTATATGGTGTTATACTGCTCTGTATACAGTAAGGTCTGTTTGTATCTATACACTGCCCTGCAGACATACTTGTGTATATGGTGTTATACTGCTCTGTATACAGTAAGGTCTGTTTGTATCTATACACTGCCCTGCAGATATACTTGTGTATATGGTGTTATACTGCTCTGTATACAGTAAGGTCTGTTTGTATCTATACACTGCCCTACAGATATACTTGTGTATATGGTGTTATACTGCTCTGTATACAGTAAGGTCTGTTTGTATCTATACACTGCCCTGCAGACATACTTGTGTATATGGTGTTATACTGCTCTGTATACAGTAAGGTCTGTTTGTATCTATACACTGCCCTGCAGATATACTTGTGTATATGGTGTTATACTGCTCTGTATACAGTAAGGTCTGTGTGTATCTATACACTGCCCTGCAGACATACTTGTGTATATGGTGTTATACTGCTCTGTATACAGTAAGGTCTGTTTGTATCTATACACTGCCCTGCAGACATACTTGTGTATATGGTGTTATACTGCTCTGTATACAGTAAGGTCTGTTTGTATTTATACACTGCCCTGCAGACATACTTGTGTATATGGTGTTATACTGCTCTGAATACAGTAAGGTCTGCTTGTATCTATACACTGCCCTGCAGACATACTTGTGTATATGGTGTTATACTGCTCTGTATACAGTAAGGTCTGTTTGTATCTATACACTGCCCTGCAGACATACTTGTGTATATGGTGTTATACTGCTCTGTATACAGTAAGGTCTGTTTGTATCTATACACTGCCCTGCAGACATACTTGTGTATATGGTGTTATACTGCTCTGTATACAGTAAGGTCTGTTTGTATCTATACACTGCCCTGCAGATATACTTGTGTATATGGTGTTATACTGCTCTGTATACAGTAAGGTCTGTTTGTATCTATACTCTGCCCTGCAGACATACTTGTGTATATGGTGTTATACTGCTCTGTATACAGTAAGGTCTGTTTGTATCTATACTCTGCCCTGCAGACATACTTGTGTATATGGTGTTATACTGCTCTGTATACAGTAAGGTCTGTTTGTATCTATACACTGCCCTGCAGACATACTTGTGTATATGGTGTTATACTGCTCTGTATACAGTAAGGTCTGTGTGTATCTATATACTGCCCTGCAGACATACTTGTGTATATGGTGTTATACTGCTCTGTATACAGTAAGGTCTGTTTGTATCTATACACTGCCCTGCAGACATACTTGAGTATATGGTGTTATACTGCTCTGTATACAGTAAGGTCTGTTTGTATCTATACTCTGCCCTGCAGACATACTTGTGTATATGGTGTTATACTGCTCTGTATACAGTAAGGTCTGTTTGTATCTATACACTGCCCTGCAGACATACTTGTGTATATGGTGTTATACTGCTCTGTATACAGTAAGGTCTGTTTGTATCTATACTCTGCCCTGCAGACATACTTGTGTATATGGTGTTATACTGCTCTGTATACAGTAAGGTCTGTTTGTATCTATACTCTGCCCTGCAGACATACTTGTGTATATGGTGTTATACTGCTCTGTATACAGTAAGGTCTGTTTGTATCTATACACTGCCTTGCAGACATACTTGTGTATATGGTGTTATACTGCTCTGTATACAGTAAGGTCTGTTGGTATCTATACACTGCCTTGCAGACATACTTGTGTATATGGTGTTATACTGCTCTGTATACAGTAAGGTCTGTTTGTATCTATACACTGCCCTGCAGACATACTTGTGTATATGGTGTTATACTGCTCTGTATACAGTAAGGTCTGTTTGTATCTATACACTGCCCTGCAGACATACTTGTGTATATGGCTTTATACTGGTCTGTATACAGTAAGGTCTGTTTGTATCTATACACTGCCCTGCAGATATACTTGTGTATATGGTGTTATACTGCTCTGTATACAGTAAGGTCTGTTTGTATCTATACACTGCCCTGCAGATATACTTGTGTATATGGTGTTATACTGCTCTGTATACAGTAAGGTCTGTTTGTATCTATACACTGCCCTGCAGACATACTTGTGTATATGGTGTTATACTGCTCTGTATACAGTAAGGTCTGTTTGTATCTATACTCTGCCCTGCAGACATACTTGTGTATATGGTGTTATACTGCTCTGTATACAGTAAGGTCTGTGTGTATCTATACACTGCCCTGCAGATATACTTGTGTATATGGTGTTATACTGCTCTGTATACAGTAAGGTCTGTTTGTATCTATACACTGCCCTGCAGACATACTTGTGTATATGGTGTTATACTGCTCTGTATACAGTAAGGTCTGTTTGTATCTATACACTGCCCTGCAGACATACTTGTGTATATGGCTTTATACTGGTCTGTATACAGTAAGGTCTGTTTGTATCTATACACTGCCCTGCAGATATACTTGTGTATATGGTGTTATACTGCTCTGTATACAGTAAGGTCTGTTTGTATCTATACACTGCCCTGCAGACATACTTGTGTATATGGTGTTATACTGCTCTGTATACAGTAAGGTCTCTTTGTATCTATACACTGCCCTGCAGACATACTTGTGTATATGGTGTTATACTGCTCTGTTACAGTAAGGTCTGTTTGTATCTATACACTGCCCTGCAGACATACTTGTGTATATGGTGTTATACTGCTCTGTATACAGTAAGGTCTGTTTGTATCTATACACTGCCCTGCAGACATACTTGTGTATATGGTGTTATACTGCTCTGTATACAGTAAGGTCTGTTTGTATCTATACACTGCCCTGCAGACATACTTGTGTATATGGTGTTATACTGCTCTGTATACAGTAAGGTCTGTTTGTATCTATATACTGCCCTGCAGATATACTTGTGTATATGGTGTTATACTGCTCTGTATACAGTAAGGTCTGTTTGTATATATACACTGCCCTGCAGATATACTTGTGTATATGGCTTTATACTGCTCTGTATACAGTAAGGTCTGCTTGTATCTATACACTGCCCTGCAGATATACTTGTGTATATGGTGTTATACTACTCTGTATACAGTAAGGTCTGTTTGTATCTATACACTGCCCTGCAGACATACTTGTGTATATGGCTTTATACTGCTCTGTATACAGTAAGGTCTGTTTGTATCTATACACTGCCCTGCAGATATACTTGTGTATATGGTGTTATACTGCTCTGTATACAGTAAGGTCTGTTTGTATCTATACACTGCCCTGCAGACATACTTGTGTATATGGTGTTATACTACTCTGTATACAGTAAGGTCTGTTTGTATCTATACACTGCCCTGCAGACATACTTGTGTATATGGTGTTATACTGCTCTGTATACAGTAAGGTCTGTTTGTATCTATACACTGCCCTGCAGACATACTTGTGTATATGGTGTTATACTGCTCTGTATACAGTAAGGTCTGTTTGTATCTATACACTGCCCTGCAGACATACTTGTGTATATGGTGTTATACTGCTCTGTATACAGTAAGGTCTGTTTGTATCTATATATTGCCCTGCAGACATACTTGAGTATATGGTGTTATACTGCTCTGTATACAGTAAGGTCTGTTTGTATCTATATACTGCCCTGCAGACATACTTGTGTATATGGTGTTATACTGCTCTGTATACAGTAAGGTCTGTGTCTATACACTGCCCTGCAGACATACTTGTGTATATGGTGTTATACTGCTCTGTATACAGTAAGGTCTGTTTGTATTTATACACTGCCCTGCAGACATACTTGTGTATATGGTGTTATACTGCTCTGTATACAGTAAGGTCTGTTTGTATCTATACACTGCTCTACAGATATACTTGTGTATATGGTTTTATACTGCTCTGTATACAATAAGGTCTGTTTCTATATATACACTGCTCGCCCACTAGCCACACACATCTCTACGTTTTTATAACTAACCCCCCAACAGGCTAATTATTTGGATCTCTTTGGTGTAAAGTGCTTTATGTGATACTTTGTCTGTATTTCAGGTATGAGTGTAACTGCACTGACACAGGATTTGTGGGGGACCAGTGTGAGATTGACATCCCAGAGTGTGCATCCAACCCCTGCTGGAATAACGGCTCCTGTCTAGAAGGGGTGAAAAGCTTCAGCTGTCTCTGCTGGCCCGGTGAGTATGGCCCTAACTTACCATGTGTTGTGGAAACAAAATAATCAATGTGACAGTGACACAAACTGATGGGATATCCCATAATGCAATAGGAGAAGGTCAGTTATAGACGTTTCACAACCACCCCATCCTTTAAATCTGTAACTAAAGCTGCTGGGACTGTTTTTTAATTGATCATTTTTTTATTATTAGATTCCAATACACTTTGGGTAATGAGTAAGTTTGACCATGATAACCTTTATTTCTATATTTAATTTTTATTTTCATCTTTGACCTGAGCCTTACAAATACCGGCCATGTCATTGTTAGGGGTGAGGGTATAAGAAGGTACAATGTACATCCCTGTATTTCGCTTGTGAAGAAGGTTTTTATGGTATCTGGAGGTGTAAAGTATATTGCTATTCTGTATATAGGACACACTGAATGTTAGGTGTTGGGACAAGGGTGGGTCATACTTGAGTCAGGGGGAGAAGAAGGGGGCAGGGCAGAGGGGCCCCATAAATGAGTCTTGCCCAGTGCCCCACAATTACTAATCATGGCCCTGGCCGAAGGAGCAATAATTAGTGACCGTTATTGTCTGCTGCCCATACCTCTATGCTACTGTTTTCTCTATGTACAAACTATTATAAGCTGTATCGCCAACCTCATTAAAATAGCAGGGAGCGCTACTGCGACCCTGATTCTCTGTTGTGACTGTCTAGCTTTGCTACAGTGTATACTTGACTGATCATTCACTAAAAAACCACTAATGAAGCAGGGATACGGGAGCAGGAATCACTGTGTTTAATAGGGCAGGGGGTACAGCATCTAATTGGCTGCACTGCTAAAAGATTAAAAAAAAAGTATGGGGTATGACCATTTAAAACCTATGACCTACGCCTCTTTTCCTCCATCATTATACCCTTCCTCTCCCGTCTCCTATGACCTACGCCTCTTTTCCTCCATCATTATACCCTTCCTCTCCCATCTCCTATGACTTAGGCCTCTTTTTTTCCATCATTAAACCTTTCCTCTCCCATCTCCTATGACTTACGTCTCTTTTTTCCCATTTATACCCTTCCTACCCCAACTCCTATGACTTATGCCACTTCTTTTCCATCAAAATACCCTTCCTCTCCCATCTCCTATGACTTATGTGTCTCTTCCCCCATCATAATACCCTTCCTCTCCCATCTCCAAGACTTCTCTTCTGCTGAACATGTTCTAGGGAACCCTATATCTTGCTTTCTCACTGTCTACCACCTTTAAAAGCTTCAAGTACTGTTTGAAATGTCCACCCCCCTCCTAAAGTTCCTCATCACCGTACCCCAGCAAGATAAGCTTACAGCTCCCTCTTCTCACAATTGCTGCAACAACAAACCATTCTAGAAACTCAGACAATTTACCCCTGCGCATTTTGTCTCTTTCAACTCTTTGAGTTTATATGATCATGCCTAAAATGTGGATTGTAACTACATAAATGTGTGTACTTGTATAAAAGACAATAATGTTAATAAGAACATAACAAATTGTATCCTTCTGTTCTTTTTTGTTTATTATATATGTAGTTATGCTCCTCTTACTGCTTATATTTTGCAGGATATTCTGGTGATCAATGTGCTACTGACGATGATGAATGTTCATCACAACCATGTGATAACGGTGCACTTTGTCTAGAACGCTCCAACCAGTCAAATTATTGGACCGAGCCAGAGTTTGATACAGACTTCAGTTATAGTAGTGCTGTAGGATATGTTTGTCGCTGCCAGCCGGGGTTTACAGGTGAGCAGATGTTTTCACGTAAACACGTAAAGGACTGGTAGAAACATATAGAAACATTTGCTGTGTGATTTAGAAAATACTGGTGTTTATTCACGGAGACCACAAGAAAGTGGCCAGTTCAATTCACTTAGAAAGAGAGCAGTCAAGGTATAAACTGACTTTTAGGAAAAGCTTTAACAAGGAATAATCTAAAAAACAAAAATCTGTAAAGCTAGTATTTTTGGATTGCTGACCCTAGTTTATTTTGTGTTTTAACCCATGCAAATGTGTTAAATACATAGGTAAAGTCAGCATCTTAGGTAGCTCCCAAGCAGGAAATTGCTGGTGAGTGGCAGGTTGTTTAACTGCCACTCCTGATTGGCCGACCAGCCGCATCCTGCTTGGGAGTTCCAGTACTAAAATTTGCATTTGAAATACAGGTAGAGTATCTCTTTAAAGCTTCAGCCTCCATAGAGTAAAAAAGGCTGGACTACAACACTGATTATATACAGGAAAGTCCGGATGAGCATAGGGAATACATGGCATTTACCAGGGAATCCAGGGCCTGTCGCCTTAGCCCTGCTCTGTCACCAGCATTATTAACTGCCTTGCCTCTCACTGCTTTGCTGTGATTGTTAACCAGGTCAGAGCCAGTCTTGCCCTGCTCAGGTGCCTGCTATTTTGAGTGACTGTGACTACACAGACTGATGAGCAATAAGCGGTTATTCTTTATTTAAATGTGAACTTCAATAACTTTTGTTTTTTATTACATTATTTAAATTTTTTACTATTTAATTGCAATACATTTACAAAATACTGTTATGGAAGAATGCTGCAAGCTTTATATGCTTTTGTAAATCAAACTAGTACATTATATTTGTCAGTTTTGGGTGCCCATGCCTATTTTTGGCCCCAGTCCTGCCCTTTATACAGGAGAACCTTTGTGGCCGATCGTAAATAGAGATGAGAGTGAGTTTCCAAAAGCTTTTAGATAAAGAGTGGTCGGTTATAATATTTAACATTAATTATTTATTTGTTTGGTTTCATTTTATTGGTAGGTGGTCAGATATGAACCAATGGTAGCAGAGAGTTTTTAAGATGAGTCTGAATCAGGGGTAGAAAAGGAAGGTCAGGTTTTATGGAGAGGTTGAGAGAAATGCCTGACCTCAAAGGAAGGAAATTAGCTGATGGTAAACAAGACATTTCTCCTATGTTGCCTAGAGCATTGTTTCTCAACGACGCTCCTCAAGTACCCCCATCAGGCCAGGTTTTCATTATAGCTGAACCAGTGCACAGGTGAAATAATCAACTGATGGGTGAGAGCAGGTTAGTAACCATGGTGTTACTGCTTAGATGATTACTTCAGCTGTGCACTGGTTCAGCTATAATGAAAACCTGGCCTGTTGGGGGTACTTGGCGACCATGGTTGAGAAACACTGGCCTGGAGAGGCCAAAAGCAAACTGTGTAACCAGCTAATACTACAGTCTAGGGAGTGTGAAACTAGACTAAAAAAGCTCAAAGCCTCCATATATCCCCTAAAGACAGCATAAAACACACATACACCCCTCACATGAAAGAGAGGATTACACATTTTCAAAAGAGAGGTCTCATACCCCTTAAGGTAGCAGATGATTACCATAGAAATAGCTAACACCTATTTTCTAGGCAACTTTTACAGTGCTCTGTATAATAGGGGCTTAAGCACCCCAAAATACGCACTACAGTGGGACAAGACCAGGGCACCATTGATCATCTGACATAACCATAGGCATATGGAACAACATTGGGGGGGGGGGTAATATATGACCTAAGTTGCCCCCCACAATACATAGACAAACTTGAGAAACTTCATTTGAAAGCAACAATACTGCTCTTTCAAACAAGTGGTCCTGCATCCATCACCCTACCAGATGATTATCACAACAATACCACCACAAGGCATTAGTTCTAATTCTGGGGATCTGCCATTTTTTTTAAGTGGCCTTTATTACCCCCTCACCATAGAAATATATCCTAAAACCCCTAATTTGAAATAGTGATGTCCCACTGATTCAATTAAAGGGTTTCATGTCCTTACAGCTATCAAATGATCGTCATATTAATAATGATAAGCTGTTAGTAGCCACTAGCATAATTTTGTTGTGCTGTTGATGTTAGGGCTTATAAAGCCACGTTTGTCTGAACTAATAAAACAATTTTTCACGATTGTGATATTTTGTGAAATTCTATATAGGATGACTTTTGGTAGAACTATATTTCTTTCCTAAGATATGGAGAGTCCACAACATCATTCCAATTACTAGTGGGAATATCTCTCCTGGCCAGCAGGAGGAGGCAAAGAGCACCACAGCAAAGCTGTTAAGTGTCAATCCCCTACCCATAATCCCCAGTCATTCTCTTTGCCTCTGTCAATGGGGGATGTGAAGTTTGGTGTCTGAAGAAAAAATTGAACTACAAGCTAGTTTTTGGGTTTAGCTGTGTCCACGTCAATCTCTTCAGTAGTGGTGGCTTTTAAGCAGTTAGAAAGTTGTGAGGTAGTCCTTGCTTAGTTTTCTAACATGTTTGCTGCTCATAGTATAGAAAGCCAGAGTTGGTTATTCTGTTTCTTTTTCTACAGGTCTCTGTAAGGAGTATGTGTCCTTTCACGCCTTGTGAGCTGTCTACCTGCCGGACAGCTGGATTTGCAGGTAAGTGCTTTTGTCTTCTAGGTTTGGGAGACTTGCACTTAAGAAAAATTCTCAGCATTTTACTTGGGACATATTAAATCCTTAGTTAAGGATTTTATTTTGGCAGTCTGCTGGTGCGGTGTCTAGAGACTTTGGGGTTAATCCTTCTTTATGGGTGTGAAGGAGTTAACCCTATATTGTGGCTCATTCTTTATTTTAAGCATAGTTTTCCCTGGTGGGTCATTTATTTTTACAACTCTGGGGTGTTTATTATATTATGAGTGCCGGAGTTTGTATACGTTCAGGAGGAACGGTTTCAGAGGAAGTTTGGCAGTTTTTTGACTGAAGCGGTGACATATGAGGAAGCTTATACTAACGGTCTTAATTGCTGTATGTCTTAATCGGCTTTGACTCGCGTGTTTTACTTAGTTGCACACTTTCAATTTAGCCGATCACATGAACTACACGCTTCCGCTCTTAAAATTTCATCTGAGCGGCGTCTGCTGTGCCTGTGATACCGGCGAGTTTGCTCGTGTTATAAACCCGTGTCTGTCAAGATTTTCTATACTCTGGAGGGGCAGGTAGGAACCTCAATTCTGCTGAGGTGTAGAGGTCCTTAGTGATGGGTGTATTTTTTATCACAATTCCACTTTGAAACATTTAAAGTGACAGTATACTTTTTTTTAAAAAAAAAAGGAAAAAATAAAAATATTTTTTTTTTGCCATTCCGGTGGATTACTGTGCTATATGGACATGGAGCAGGAGTCTGTTCCTATGGACAAATGCTTATTGTGTCTAGAGAACCAGATTGTGTTGCCTGTGCAATGTTGTACCTCATGTCTAGATAAAACTTTAAAATGTAAATATTTTTTTTTATTTTAAATGAGCCTAATGTCTCTCTGGATGATGCTGTTCAGGCTATGCCATAGTTTTCTCCTCAAGCGTCCCAAGCCTTAATGGTGTCACATACAGTGCCCTGCAGTTCCTCTCAGCCTCCTGGAGGAGATTATTTGCCATCAGATTTTGCTGCTCAAATATCCTCTGCGGTATCAGTGGCTTTATCTGCTTTTCCCATGTTGGGGAAGCGCAAGAGGAAATCTAAAAAGTTGTCAGATTGTAAGGTATCTGTTCCGTTTGCGGCTACACAGGTTGCACTCTCTCATAAATCTGATGAGGAGGATACCTCGGTGTCCTCTGAGGGTGAAACATCAGATTCGGACAGTATAATTATTTTATCTAAAGCTGAAGAAGTAAACTTCAGATTTAAGCTTGAACACCTTTGTGTATTGCTAAAGGAGGTATTAGCTACTTTGGACAACTCAGATAACCCTGTCCTTGTCAACCCTAAGAAATCTAGTAAACTTAATGAATACTATGATTTTCCTTCCTCTGTGGAAGTGTTTTCTGTTCCAGACCATGTGACGGAGATTATTTCACAGGAATGGAAGAAGCGAGGGATACCTTTCTCCCCGTCTCCAGTTTTTAAAAAGATGTTTCCTGTTGCTGACTCCATTAAAGATTCATGGAGCACGTTGCCTAAAGTAGAAGGGGCTATTTCTACTCTGGCTAAGAGAACTATGATCCCTATAGAGGATAGCTGCTCTTTTCAAGGATTCCATGGACAAGAAGCTGGAGGCTTATTTGAAAAAGATGTATGTTCACCAGGGTCTTCAATGGCAACCTGCAGTTTGTATTGCCACAGTAGCAAGTGATGCATCTTATTGGTGCAATGCCTTGTCTGAATCTATTTTAGCAGAGACTCCACTGGAGGAGATTCAAGATAGGATTAAGGCTCTTAAATTAGCCAGTTCCTTTATTTCTGATGCTAACTTACAAATTATTAGACTGGGAGCCAATATGTCTGGCTTCACTGACTTAGCCCACATGGCTTTGTGGCTGCAATCTTGGTCAGCTGATGTTACCTCCAAATCCAAGCTTCTGGCACTTCCTTACAAGGGTAAAACCTTGTTTGAACCTGGTCTGGCAGAAATAATTTCTGATATTACGGGTGGAAAAGGGTCTTTTCTACCACAAGACAAGAAGAACAGACCTAAAGGACATCAAAGTACTTGTTGTTCCTTTCCTAACTTCAAAGGTCAAAAGTCTTCATCTTCCATGCAGGAACAGTCCAAGTCTTCTTGGAAGCCCAATCAGTTTTGGAACAAGGGGAAGCAATCAAAGAAACCTGCAGCTGAGTCTAAGTCAGCATGAAGGGTCTGCCCCCGGTCTGGGATCAGATCAAGTGGGGGTAGACTTTCCCTGTTTTGTCAAATGTGGATACAAGATGTCCCTGATCCTTGGGCTGTGGGCATAGTATCTCAGGGTTACAAAATAGAATTCAAATCTTTCCCTCCCAGGGGCAGATTCCACCTCTCAAGACTATCTGCAGATCAGGTAAAAAGAGAGGAATTCTTGAACTGCATTCAAGATCTTTCCTCCCTGGGGGTGATTGTTTCTGTCCCTTTAAGAGAACAGGGTCTAGGATTCTATTCAAATCGGTTTGTGGTTCCCAAAAAAAAGGGAACTTTTTTACCCATTTTAGACCTAAAGTTTCTTAACTAATTTCTCAGGGTACTGTCCTTCAAAATGGAAACCATTCATTCCATTCTTACTTTGGTCTAAGAGGGTCAGTTCATGATGACCATAGAGCTGAAGGATGCGTATCTTCATGTTCCCATTCACAGGGATCATCACAAGTTCCTGAGATTCACCTTTCTAGACAAACACTTTCAATTTGGGGCTCTTCTGTTTGGCCTCGCCACAGCTCCCAGAATTTTCTCAAAGGTTCTAGGGGCTCTCTTGGCAGTGATCAGGTCTCGAGGAATTGCAGTGGCGCCCTAACTGGACAACATATTGGTTCAGGTGCCATCTTTTCAACAAGCAAACTCTCATACAGAGATCTTGTTCTCTTTTTTACGTTCCCACGGATGGAAAGTGAATCTGGAAAAGAGTTCCCTTGTTCCAGCTACAAGGTTGGTTTTCTTAGGGACCATAATGGATTCCCTATCTATGAAATTTTTTATGATGTAGGTCAGAAAATCCAAAATCTCTCCTCTTGCCTCTCTCTACAGTCTACTGTTCGGCCATCCGTGGCTCAATGCATGGAGGTAATTGGTTGGATGGTCGCTTCCATGGACATCATTCCCTTTGCTCAATTCCATTTGAGAGCTCTGCAATTATGCATGCTCAGACAATGGAATGGAGACCATTTGGATCTGTCTCAGAGGATAGATTTAGACCAGTTGACAAGAGACTCTCGTGGTGGCTTTCTCAGGACCATCTGTCTCAGGGCACATGCTTCCGGAGACCTTCCTGGGTGATTGTGAACATAGAATGCCAGCCTGCTAGGCTGGTGAGCAGTCTGGGACTTGTTAAAGGGTTAGGGACTATGGACTCGGGAGGAGTATGCTCTCCCCATAAACATCTTGGAGTTGAGAGTGATTTACAATGCTCTGATGGCTTTGAGGGACAAGCTCGGAGTTCCTTAGCCATGATGGAGGTGGCACGGATTATTCAGTGGGCAGTAGCTCACAATTGTTGTCTATATGCCATCCACATTCCAGGAGTGGACCATTGGGAAGCAGATTTCCTGAGCAGACAGACATTTCATCCCGGGGAGTGGGCTCTCCATCCGGAGGTGTTCTCCAGGTTAACCCTCAAGTTGGGGGGTGTCGAAATTGGATCTGATGGCATCTCGGCAGAACGCCAAGCTTTCAAGGTACGGTCCAAGGTCAAGAGATCTACAGGCCGCTCTGATAGATGCTCTGGCAGTTCCTTGGGATTTGGGTCTAGCATATCTGTTTCCTCCATTTGCACTCCTTCCACTAGTCATTGCTCGTATCAAACAGGAGAGAGCGTCGGCAATTCTTATAGTTCCTGCATGGCCTTGCAGGATCTGGTATGCAGACCTAGTGAATATGTCATCTCTGCCACCTTGGAGGTTGCCTCTGAGGAAGGATCTTCTAACTCAGTGTCCATTCCTCCATCCAAATCTCATTTTGCTGAAGCTCACTGCTTGGAGATTGAACGCTTAGTTCTGGTTAAGCGTGGGTTTTCTGAGTCAGTCATTGAGACCATGCTACAGGCTCGCAAGCCTGTTACTCATAAAATTTACCATAAGGTATGGCGTAAATACCTTTATTGGTGTGAATCCAAAGGCTACTCTTGAAGTAGGGTCAGAATTTCTAAGATTTTGTCCTTTCTCCAGGAAGGTCTGGAGAAAGGGTTTTCAGACAGTTACCTGAAAGGTCAGATTTCTGCTTTATCTATTCTTTTACATAAGCGTCTGACAGATGTGCCAGATGTGATATTCAATCTTTTTGTCAGGCCCTGGTCAGAATCAGGCCTGTGTCTAAACCTGTTGCTCCTCTTTGGAGCCTTAACCTTGTTCTTAAAGTTTTGCAGCAGGCTCTGTTTCTGCCATTGCATTCTATAGATATTAAGTTGTTATCTTGGGAGGTTTTGTTTCTTATTGCTATCTCTTCTGCTTGTGCTCTTCTGAGTTTCGGAACTCTCAGCTTTGCAGTGTAATTCACCTTACCTTATCTTTCATGCAGATAAGGCGGTTCTTTGTACTAAATTGGGTTTTCTTCCGAAAGTGTTTTCGTATAGAAATATTAATCAGGAAATTGTTGTTCCTTCTCTCTGTCCTAATCCTTCTTCTGATAAGGGACGTCTGTTACACAACTTGGATGTAGTGTGTGCTCTAAAATTCTATCTTCAGGCGACTAAGGATTTTCGCCAGTATTCTGCCCTGTTTGTTAGTTTCTCTGGAAAGCGTAAGGGTCAGAAGGCTACTGCTACTTCTCTTTCCCTCTGGTTGAGAAGTATAATTTGTTTTGCTTATGAGACTGTTGGACAGCAGCCTCTTGAGAGAATTACAGCTCATTCCACTAGGGCTGTCTCCTCTTCTTGGGCTTTCAAAAATGAAGCTTCTGTGGAACAGATTTGTAAGGATGCAACTTGGTCCTCTCTGCATACTTTTTCCAAATTTGATACTTTTGCCTCGGCTAAGGCCTCTTTTGGGAGAAAGGTTCTTCAAGCGGTGGTGCCTTCTGTTTAGGTCTGCCTGTCTTGTTCTCCCTCCCTATTCATTCTGTGTCCTCTAGCTTGGGTATTGCTTCCCACTAGTAATTGGAATGACGTTGTGGACTCTCCATATCTTAGGAAAGAAAACAAAATGTATGCTTACCTGATAAATTTCTTTCTTCCCGGATATGGAGAGTCCACGACCCAACCCTTTTATTAAGTCAGTTATTTTTGACTAAACCTCAGGCACCTCTACACCTTTTGTGTTATTTATTTTCCATTTCCCTTACTGGGATTATGGGTAGGGGAGTGACACTTAACAGCTTTGCTGTGGTGCTCTTTGCCTCCTCCTGCTGGCCAGGAGAGATATTCCCACTAGTAATTGGAATGACGTTGTGGACTCCCATATCCGGAAAGAAAGACATTTATCAGTTAAGCATAATTTTTTTTATTTTTTTTTGTATAATACTCTGAGGGTTATATTTTTATACCTACTCATTTTCTGTATATTTCAAAATGGTGCAGAGAGCTAAAAATTATCTTCTGATTTTTATTTATCAATTGTAATTGAAAAACATAGATATCATATACTAAATTGTGATGTTTTGGGAAAGTGAACTGATGGTAAATGTGGGTATGATTGCCACCTTTAGATCAGGCCAAAGCCGAGCACTATTCTCTCTCTCTCTCTCTCACTCTTTCACACACAGACTAACACACACAGAAAGGCACTGATAAACACAAAGAAACACACACAGACACTACACACTGAGACACTCTCACACACAGACTAACACACACAGAAAGGCACTGACAAACACAAAGAAACAGACACTACACACTCACTCTCTCACACTCTCACACACAGACTAACACACACAGAAAGGCACTGACAAACACAAAGAAACAGACACTACACACTCAGACACTCTCTCTCACACTCTCACACACAGACTAACACACACAGAAAGGCACTGATAAACACAAAGAAACACACACAGCCACTACACACTCAGACACTCTCACACAAACACATACACAAGACCAAAATAACTGTAGGCATGTGCAGTATGTTGCAAATTCAGTGTCACTTCTTTTGGCTGTGGCTGTTTGCCACCAAACCCTGACATTTGCATGTACAGACCTGACTCAGCTCGGGCACACAAATGAATGAAAACCAGAACTGTCCATGTCTTTCTCTGACAGGTGGCAACCCTTAATGTGGGACAATAAAGTTTGGAGTTTAACTATTTAGGAAATAATGACACCCATGCCATGCTGCCATAGAAAATTACACAAATGTATTTAGTTATTTGCATTATGGTGGCATTTTCCTATATTAAAATACTTCTGCAAACTAAAGTATCTAAAACTTCTTGGTCTGCTGGAAAAAGAGGTACAATTTGTGTGAGCACCTCTCAGGGAAAAAAGTCAAAATGAATGTGTCAATGAGCACAGATGTGTGAAAAATGGCTCAGCTGCAAAGGGGTTAATGCTAGCAACTTAACTTAATAAATAAATATATACACACACACACAGTTATGGAGTGATAATTTATACAGTTGTTCTCAGAAAATGTTACCAGTAAGGTGGCATTATAAGGAAATGGGTGGAGGTAGCATAGTACTTCTCTCAGTTATTTATAAAGGTCATGTAAGCTGTCTAAAGCACAAAGTAATTGCATGATTTAATGATAATTTGTGCAACATATATTGAACCTTTTTAATATTAGCTAATTTTAGTTTAATATTGTCTTAATTTTTAGTGCTTAGGGCACCACAAAACCTAAATACACCAATGGTCTCTGGTAACATATTTGTTCTTTTGTTCTTAGGTGAAAACTGCTCTATAAATATCAATGAGTGTGAGTCCATGCCTTGTCACAATGGCGGCTCCTGCATCGACCTGGTTAATGAGTTTCGATGTGATTGTACACTGGGATTTACAGGTATGTCTTGCCTTTAGAAACGTTTTATGGCATAACATCTATGGGATCTCTGTACCAATACGTTTGTGATATCGGTACCATTTTAAGACTCTGTTAGAGACCCATTACAGTGACTGGACTTATAGAATTATCTACTATTTGCTAAATGATATGTGTAGAAAGTAAATCTGATTTTTCACAGAAGAAAGATATAGTCTGATCTGAGGGAAATATATAGTAATGGTCAGGGCAGTCTGATCTGAGGGAAAGATATAGTAATGGTCAGGGCAGTCTGATCTAAAGGAAAGATATAGTAATGGTCAGGTCAGTCTGATCTGAGGGAAAGATATAGTAATGGTCAGGTCAGTCTGATCTGAGGGAAAGATATAGTAATGGTCAGGTCAGTCTGATCTGAGGGAAAGATATAGTAATGGTCAAGTCAGTCTGATCTGAGGGAAAGATATAGCAATGGTCAGGTCAGTCTGATCTGAGGGAAATATATAGTAATGGTCAGGTCAGTCCAATCTGAGGGAAAGATATAGTAATGGTCAGGTCAGTCTGATCTGAGGGAAAGATATAGCAATGGTCAGGTCATTCTGATCTGAGGGAAAGCTATAGTAATGGTCAGGTCAGTCTGATTTGACGGAAAGATATAGTAATGGTCAGTTCAGTCTGATCTGAGGGAAAGATATAGTAATGGTCAGGTCAGTCTAATCTGAGGGAAAGATATAGTAATGGCCAGGTCAGTCTGATCTGAGGGAAATATATAGTAATGGTCAGGTCAGTCTGATTTGAGGGAGGACAAACTAGGGTGACCTATAGGATTTCATGCAGATCTGATGAAAAGGCAGGAGTCTGACAAATAGGTCTGATGTGAGAACAAGTGAGTGTGCTCTTAGGATTGGTAATCGGATATAGTCATGAGCAGTTCAGGAGTCTGGGATCTAAGTGAAGGCAAGTGAGTTTGAACTTAGAGTAGCATAGGCAGGACAGAAGTGAGTGTGATCTTACTGCTGCAGTTGTAAGCAAGACAGGACTCTGTTATATGTGAGTCTGATCTTTAGGAAGACAAGTGAGTGTGATCTTAGGGATGGATAAACAGGTACGGTCATAAGCAGGACAGGAGACTGATCTTATGGAAAACAAGTGAGTGTGATCTTAGGAATGGACAAACGGGTATGGTCATAAGCAGGACAGGAGACTGATCTTATGGAAAACAAGTTAGTGTGATCTTAGGGATGGATAAACAGGTACGGTCATAAGCAGGACAGGAGACTGATCTTATGGAAAACAAGTGAGTGTGATCTTAGGGATGGATAAACAGGTACGGTCATAAGCAGGACAGATGACTGATCTTATGGAAAAGAAGTGTGTGATCTTAGGGATGGATAAACAGGTACGGTCATAAGCAGGACAGGAGACTGATCTTATGGAAAACAAGTGAGTGTGATCTTAGGGATGGATAAACAGGTACGGTCATAAGCAGGACAGATGACTGATCTTATGGAAAAGAAGTGTGTGATCTTAGGGATGGATAAACAGGTACGGTCATAAGCAGGACAGGAGACTGATCTTATGGAAAACAAGTTAGTGTGATCTTAGGGATGGATAAACAGGTACGGTCATAAGCAGGACAGGAGACTGATCTTTAGGAAGACAAGTGAGTGTGATCTTAGGGATGGATAAACAGGTACGGTCATAAGCAGGACAGGAGACTGATCTTTAGGAAGACAAGTGAGTGTGATCTTAGGGATGGATAAACAGGTACGGTCATAAGCAGGACAGGAGACTGATCTTATGGAAAACAAGTTGGTGTAATCTTAGGGATGGATAAACAGGTACGGTCATAAGCAGGACAGGAGACTGATCTTTAGGAAGACAAGTGAGTGTGATTTTAGGGATGGATAAGCAGGTACGGTCATAAGCAGGACAGGAGTCTGAACTTTAGGACGACAAGTGAGTGTGATCTTAGGGATGGATAAGCAGGTACGGTCATAAGCAGGACAGGAGACTGATCTTTAGGAAGACAAGTGAGTATGATCTTAGGGTATTATTGGCAGGTGCAGTTGGGAGAAGTACAGGAACCTCGTTAATATGAAGGAGTGAGTGTGATTTTAGGGCAGTATGTGCAGGTGTAGTCATGAGCAGGACAGGAATCTCTGATATGAGGACAAGTGTGTGTGATTTTAGGGCTAGATTGGCAGGTACAGTCAGAGCAGGACAGAAGTCTGAGATGTGAGGACAAGTGAGTGTGACCTTAGGGTAGGATAGGTAGGTACAAGTGTGAGCAGGACTGGAGACTGAGATGTGAGGACAAGTGAGTGTGACCTTAGGGTAGGATAGGTAGGTACAAGTGTGAGCAGGACTGGAGACTGAGATGTGAGGACAAGTGAGTGTGACCTTAGGGTAGGATAGGTAGGTACAAGTGAGTGTGACCTTAGGGTAGGATAGGCAGGTACAAGTGTTAGCAGGACAGGAGTCTGAGATGTGAGGTCAAGTGAGTGTGACCTTAGGGTAGGATAAGTAGTAACAAGTGTGAGCCAATTACAAGAGGCATTGTCCTGCACATAGTTATAACTACTTATCCTACCCTAAAGTCAGACCTACTTGTTAGTTGTTACTCATACGTTAAATGACTTGTAGCATATCTGACAAAGCTGACTAGTAAATATCTGGGTAAAATTAGAAGATATTGTACTTTGTAATTTCAGATCACAATAGTAAGTGCTGTGAGAGCAGTTACCCTTTAGCTACTTTATTTACCGTCATCAGAATGGTGACAAAATATACAGCCAATCAGCATCATCAGTTCTGAGTTCTTTGCTCTACTCTGTTTTTGTGGGATTTCACCATAATCTCTCTAGATTACATAGTAAACTTCCTTGAAGTGAGGACACCCAGCATCCTGATTGGCTGTTTTGTCTCTTTACAATACAATGTGACTACTTTACAGATATGCAGCGTCACATTCAAGTGTTTTAACATTTGAGTAACACGTCCCTTAAAAATGAGCCACAGAGGAGCAATGCACTACTGGGAGCTGGCTGAGCAAATCTGGTGAGCCAATGACAAGATACATATGTGTGTAGCCACCAGTCACCAGCTAGATCTCTCTAGTGCATTACTGCTCCTAAGCCTACAAAGATATGTATCTAATAAACGCTGAGTGTTTCTTCAGGATGATATTAGACAGATCGCTGGGCAGAGTTGTGGACTGGGTGTATTTAGGGCACAGTATTTTAAAAACTCACTACCCTGATATGTAGCATAATACAGACAGCCCCAGACAGACTGTGTAAGGGACAGTAAAGGCAAAATGAAACTTCCATGATTTAGATAGAGCACACGATTTGTGCACAGCCTTTTTATATGCACACATTCTGAGACACCAGCCCCTACTGAACATGTTCAAGAGTTCACAGTGAGTGTGAGATTGGCTGATGTCTGTCACATGACACAGAGGGCAGGGAAAAGGAATGAAATATTGAAATTTGCCAGAACAAAATCTACTGCTTATTTGATTTTCAGTAAGTGCTGTTGCATTGTTTTATTATGCAATGCTACTGTATTTTTACACCTGTTTATTTATTGAGCCTTATGGCTCCCCTGGGATGAAGTATTTGGAAGAGAACGGTGGGACCTGGCGTGTGCTGTGGATATAAAGGTCTTGTTAAGTCACCTACCAACATTTGTGTTGGGTATCAGGGACTCAAGAGGTTGATAGGGGCCTGTCACTATTTTGTGGGTGGCAATCTTAGGAGGAGTGTGATCACGGTTGGATAGAAGGCGGGACTGTGGGTGTGTCTGGTTGGTCCATGGGTGTGTCTGCATAGTTTGTGGGCATGTCTGATTGTTCGTGGGTGGGTGGGGCTAAGGAAAATTCTGCAAATAGGGACATATGACTGTCTCAGAGGGACAGAGCTCTGAACCCGGGACTGTCCCTCTTAAATAGGGACAGTTGGGAGGTGTGAAATGAATGTGGTGGGATATTGTTGGTAAAAAGAAAGAGCTGGAGTACAGACAGTGCTATGAGCCAGTGTTAGACTTTGCTGTAATTTCGACTGAAAACTCTGTTTGTTTGATTTGCTGGAGCTTTACTGCAAATAAACCGGCCACAAGCCTTTTAAGCTTGGCATTGGTTTTGGGTTTGTCCTAGGGAACTGGGCAAGAAATGCCCCTGGCAGATAGGCTTAGGTTTAAAGGGACAGGAAACCCAAACATTTTCTTTCATGATTTAGGTAGAACTTACAATTCTAAACAACTTTCCAGTTTACTTCTATTATCAAATTTGCTTCATTCTCTTGGTATCATTTGTTGAAGGAGCAGCAATGCACTACTGGTTTCTAACTGAACACATGGGTGAGCCAATTACAATTGATATAGATATGCAGCCACCAATCAGCAGCCAGAACCTATGTTATTTGCTGCTCCTGAGCTTACCTAGATGAACCTTTCAGCAAAGGATAACAAGAGAAGGAAGCTGTGATGAACCAAGGTTATCCAACCCTGCACCAGTCACTTATTTGGCACAGAAATGGTTTTCAGCCCCATTTTCTGTCACCTATAGGTCACAATCTAGCCACACCAGGCAAGCTTGTGATTCAGTTTAGTGGGTGCAAGAGTTAATTCGCACTCCCTTAATCTGTACTAGACGTAAGAGAAATGCCCAACACTCCCTTTTCAATGTCACCCACAATAAACTATAAATCTTATAGCTCAAATGCTTCCACCACTTAAAATTTATTAAAGGGAAAATCTTAAGGAAAAACCTCAGACTTTACACATTAACTCTAGAAATACAATTTAGCAGAAAATAATCTAAATTATACAGTTCTAATATTCCAGTCTCTTTCAGTAACGTGGTTCAATTATTAGACAAAGGCCAAACTTAATAAAGGAATTATTTATTATGCCAAAAATATTATGCACAATGCATTATTAATAAAAAGTTGTTACAAATAAAATTACACACGCAAACAGTGTTTTAAAATAAAAAGGAGAAAAACAGAATTGAATACTTTCCTAGTCTTCAAGATCCGTGCCAGGGGCTGGCATGAAAATGATGGCTCCTTACTTCTGTACAGCAGCTCCCCTTGTAAGAATGACAATCTTATTGTTAAAAAATAAGATTCTTAAACCCTACTTTTCAGAGATCAGGTTGCTTAACCACACCCTCCTGGGCGGGCTAAGAAACCCCCCTGTCTTTACAACTTTCAATAGACTAATTTCTTGCCTGAATTTATACAATCCATTATCATTCCTGCCAGGTAAGAAATTTCTATATTTACATATTTAGAACCTTTTTAGTTTTATTGGGAGAATCGTTTTGATATTAAATATGCCATAGGTTGTCATATTTACCTGCCGTTAAGGTTATAACACTTTTAACCCAAATATGTACATAATATACCAATGTCCTGTCAGTGACCTGGTCAGTTTTTGTAATGAAGGGCCTGTTTTGCATCAGGCATTCTATTGACAGCTTAAGCCATAAACTTTATCCTGTGTATCTCTGGGATGAAGAGCTCGAGTGGTTTTATGACTCAGTGCCTACACAATAACATTTAGTGGGCTAATCAGGGGGCTTCTGGCACTTCAAAGAAAATACAAATACAAACACAATTCTTCTTGGAAACAAATAACTGTTTTGAGTGCAAGCTACACAAAGTTAACTCCTTAGCAGCTGAATCCTGAGATATTCGTGACAGAAGCAAATTAAATTAAATTAATAGAAGCAAATTGGAAAGTTGTTTAAAATTGTATGTTCTGTCTAATTATGACTTTACTGTCCCTTTAAGAATGTAGCCAGTAAAATCCATACAAAAATACTGGGCACTTAAATTCTCTTTCGTGGCAGCTACTTTTTAAATGCCTCCTAAGCCTCTCTACATTGCAAATATGGTCTTCAAAGAAACAATACTGCACATGTACTGCTCTATTTGTTACTAGCAATTGTGTGTGTTACTGGCAGTTTTGACAGTAGGGGCTTAAAACATTACTCTGGGGGGGAGGAGCCTAACAGCGCTCTAAGATGGTCACACTAGAGTAGCGCTCCGTGGTCAAAGCAAGCCTTGGGGCATACCACCTCCTCTGAAAGCAACACATCCATGCCAAAAGTGGATGTAGGAACGATCCCGACTATAGAGGGTGCACTGATCTGACCGGTGCAGTGTTTCTGCTGTCCGTTAGCTGGGAAAGAGAGGAGCAGGGGAAGTCATCTTTAAAATAGATCCAACGCCATTATAAGGCTGCAAAACACGCATTGGCGAAAAGGATCACAGAGGCCAGGTTATAAAGAGGGGTTAAGGAATGAGGAAACGGATTCACCTCATACGACAGCAACAGCACTAATACCGCCAAGAGCAGTAAGTAACTGCGGCTTCACAGCCCACTATTTTGTCTCCCTATAAGGTTTATCACAACGGCAACATCATCCTGTTAAAAAGGAGCACAGACTTCTGTCAAATACTTGGAGAGGTAATACTACACCTCTATATATTGCCCCTACAGACAGAATACATATGAAGGCAGGAAAAATATATATCTTTACCAATTTATATGGATAGCTTTCCCTAATGGCAGTTAGACCCGCCTGAATAATTCTACTCCTGAGATTCACAATTATAATAAAGGCTCATATGGCACAGTAGAGAACGAGTCACTCATGAGACATTCAGCAAACAAAGTAATGTGATAACTCCCACTGGGTACGAATAAATAATAGTAGTTAAATAATAATTTACAGAACTTTAATCTCTCCTACATTTCCTCTATTTTAAATACTGTTAAGAGGTTTGGATAAATTAAACTCATTATACTGCATTAAGCTGCAAAACACTGACTCCTAGAGGCCTCTCAGCAGACAGCTGTATTTCTTATTCTGCAATATCCTATACATCTTAAGAAATACATTCTATTGGAGATCTTGTGAGAGAACCACTTAATATTTATTATCTATCTACCTGAGGTACATATTTTTTACCTTTATTGGGTCACTATTATTATTATAAGCTACAATGTCTTCCAAGAAATTAAACAAAACCGAAAAACCGGGGAAAGCATCCTCTATGAATCAATACGTTAAATCTGCGAGAGGAGATAAACAGATAGACTCTTCAGTCCGAGAGGGTACAGATGAGGAAGATAACTCTACACAACAACAAGAACTCCCCTCTGACTCCCAGCCTATCACTAAGGCAGACTTTAACTTGTTAGTTTCCAAACAGGATAAACTCTGGGGAAAAATGGACAGCATGCATAAATCAGCCTCCGCTAGCCTGGCGGATATCAAGCAAGATATAACTGGCTTAAAGAACAGAGTCAACGCCCTAGAGGAAACCCTAGAGGATGAAGTAGAAACTACAATCAATCAAGTATCCCAACATAATCAAACAATCTCTGATCTCCTACACAAACTATGGATATGGAACACAGGAGTAGGAGATGCAATATAAGAATAAAAGGAATTCCAGAAGAGGTTAACTCTGAAGAACTTCCCACATATCTGCAGCAATTATTCACCACGCTTGCTGGAGTGTCACCTGACACCAAAATAGACCTGGAAAGTCAAAACCTAAGCCTAACGCTCATCTTAGGGATGAGATAGTGGCCTTCTTAAGGTTTCCAGAAAAATATAAAGTGCTCAGAGCGGCAATGAAATATCCCACACTCAAATTAGAAAGGAAATATTTTACAATTATTTCAAGACTTAAGTATAAGAACATTAAGAACGCATTACGCCCCTTAACAACTCTACTAAGGAAACAACAAATACCATACAGGAGGAGACATCTATTCACTCTGACTATAAATAAAGACAATGTCACCTATGTAATTAAAGACCCACCAGACATACCAGAGATATGCAAAGCAATAGGTCCACGCTGGTCCAAGGTACCTAGGAAGAGGACGAAAAATACTTGACCAACACCTATTCATGGGGGTATAAGAATTCCTTTCATTCTTCTACTGCACAATGAACATTATTCTCCTAAGATTTCATATCCAGGAAGACCTACCATAACACTAAAGGAACGGTAACGTAAAAATGTTGGACATCAGTGACTTTTAAGTTATACTTACCCTAGTGGTTCTTTGGGAAACTACCTACTTAACAGAGGTCTCTAAACTTTGAGCATCTATACTATGTACCTGAGATAGAGACCAATGGGTCGTAGCAATATGTTCCCTACTGAGACTTAACTTAGTTACTGTTGCCGGAAGAGTAGCACAGGAAAGGAGTCTATCTCTCCATGATAGTACAAGTTGGCAACCATGTTTCTTTTTTTATGCATATTTCTTGCCCCTTTCCCCCCCCCCCTTTTTTTTTTTCTTTCCCTCTTACTAGTTCATAGGTATTAACCTAATGTTATCATAGAGAGTGAGTTTTTGTAATTTTGTTGAAAAGTTCAATATACTGTACATCTAAAAGAACCTATTTTATAGTTATCTCAGGAATTATATTAAACTCCCCTTATTGATAGGACATATTTGTTATAAATTGAGGAGGTGTGTATCTCTGAATACACACAGATTTACACCATAAAGTTTAAGTATTTTATATATTCTTGTTTATCTTTTCTTCTTCTTTTTTTTTTTTATTTTGGAATAAAATAAATGATACAATAATGTGCAAATGCACACATAATAGCAAAGACAAGCATTTGATGGGACTCGCAGGTCCCCTGAAAATAAACAAGAACAATGAATAGGTTACGTATATCCACATACTTATTCAAATACAATCTACTCTTGCTTGTATTGTAACAAAATATAATGTCAACCATCTATAACAAAAAATATGTCCATTAGTGACATCACAAAAATTTAGAACATTGTCATGGTTCCAGTAGATTACAACTCTACTAATAACAAACAAGAAGTTACATAGTTCACTTCTAACTACTCTCATAGGTATGTATGCAAATATAAAATATGAAGTTTCAACAACATCAAAAAACATTTAGATCAATTTTAGACTTTACAGATGACGTTAATAAGCTGACATAAGTAATTTCAAGCTTTTATTCAGAAAATAGGTGAGTATCTTAGGAGTGTCCACTCAGGTAAGTAAAGGTATAATGTTATCATAAGTTGTGGAGACAGTCTACACAAGGTTTAGACTAGGAGGGATTCCTCAGTCCAAACAAGGACAATGAGTCAAAAAAGAAAAAAGGGGGACAGAGGGAAGAAAAAAAACAACAAAAAACAGGAAGGAAAAAGATTCAACCTTGTTAGGAATAATATAATTCTTAAAAGGATAGAGTATGTGTTTTTGAATATTTAAGGGGAAGGTCTTAATTAAATCCTTCCATTTTAAGATAAAGTTATGGACACACAGGTCTGACTGGGGATCAACTAAGTTATGTTCTAAGGAGATTTGATGATAAACATTGTCTACAAACTCATTGAATCTGATTGGTTTTCAGGGTTTCCAATTTTTGAGTATTTGTTGTCTAACCAAAAAGGTAACTATATTAACCAGGTTGAAATTAATTCTAGAAGATGACTTAGCAATTAAAAAAAATGACCTGCAAGATGTCAAACTTTACCCTGTACATTAATCCAGTGTTTTTCAACCAGCGTGCCGTGGCACACTAGTGTGCCGTGAGAGATCCTCAGGTGTGCCACGGCAGACTGATAAAAGTGTGACATATTTTTTAAACTTTGCTTGTTTTTTACTCCCAGTGCAGGGGTAGTTTGTAGGAGGCATGGCATAACAGCACAATACATACAGTATGTGTGTGTTTGTGTGTATGTGTATATATATATGCTGTATTAGGCTACAATGTGTGATTTTTTTAAAATTTTGGGATAGTGGTGTGCCACAGGATTTTTTAATGTAAAAAAGTGTGCCACGGCAAAAAAAGGTTAAAAATCACTGCATTAATCTATTCGATAGCCAAAAAGCAACTTTCGACCAAAAAGTGTAAACTTTAGGACATGACCAAAAATAATGAATAATGTCTGCTCTCGGAAAGCCACATTTAGAGCAATTTGCATTCCAAAAATCCCGTTTTGAGAGTATTAACGGGGTTAGATAAGCTTTGTGGAGAATTTTGAGATGTGACTCTCTCCAGATAATTGACGGAGAAGTTGATACAGCCTTAGAGATACTTAAAGGGACACTGAACCCAATTTTTTTCTTTTGTGATTCAGATAGAGCATGACATTTTAAGCAACTTTCTAATTTACTCCTATTATCACATTTTCTTCATTCTTTTGGTATCTTTATTTGAAATGCAAGAATGTAAGTTTAGATGCCGGCCCATTTTTGGTGAACAACCTGGGTTGTTCTTGCTGATTGGTGGATAAATTCATCCACCAATAAAAAAGTGCTGTCCAGAGTTCTGAACTAATAAAAAGCTTAGATGCCGGGGGGCGGAGCCGGAAGCTGCCATGAGTGCAGTGTAAATCCGGAGCTCCGTACAAGCAGCCCTGTGAAACTCAAAAATCTGGCATCACACTAGATACTTTAACGACACAGCATGAGACATAACTGCTAAACCTCTGAGGCACACGATGAGGTGACTTTTATAACGCTATGACCAAGATAATGGTGACTATCAGATTTAACAAACACGCATCGCCCCCAACCAGCGCTCCCAACCGGAAGTGAAGCCCAAACGCCATGAGAAAATTTTGAGCAACAAAGTAAAACAGCCTGTTACAGCATCTCGCTTACCGGAGCCTTTATTCAACCGAGCAGGCTACTCTGGAGATCAAAAGGGACAGGTGAGGTGCCCGACATAGAAGAAGTGAAGCCACACTGAGGGGTAAGCAGGCACGCCACGTGGCGACCGCAATACTTATATCACTGACTAAGCACAATACTAAAGCGATCAGGAGAGGGAGAGTCGCAACACAATTTTGTTAGACATCTTTGGCGACTGCGTCACAGACAACAGCCTGAATGGTACCTCACTCACTTGAACTCTTTCTAAGACACAAAGCCCAGAACAAGCACCAAAAGATGGCATAGGCCCAGCCAGACTGTATTTGGAACACTCCCCAGATCAGTCCATTGAGCTAGAAGGGCTGTGCAGCCACAATCATACAAGGAGAGACTCAGACACTTTATTTCCCACGGCAGCTGTAGTGTTTCTGGCACTGAAGGCCCTATACCATGCTCTAATTGCTAATACTGTGAACTGTTGTTGCACATTGCAGATTTGGATATATTCTTATATAGCAAGGAGCTACAACAGTGGAACATCTGACAGCTTTAATAGAATTACTCCAGGGCAGACATAGTGCAACAAACTGAATACCCATAACAGAAATAATGGCGTCTAGGCGCACAGTCAGGCTTGACAAGACTACCAAACCCACTACCACTAAGACTTTGACTATGTCTTCCTTCTTACAAGCTGCAGACCCGGCTGATAATGTGAGAGCACACGCCGGCACGGGGGGAAAATCCCCTAATCCAGACTCTCTGCAAGATGAAAATCCTCATTCTCAAACACCAGAGTCACAACTTTCGGCCTCATTATTATATAACCTGCCATCTAAGCAAGACATAGCAAACATAGTGCGCACATGTATTAGAGAAGAGCTGGCCACCATGGCGCAAGAGATACACACTCTGGGATTTCAGATGGAATCACTAGAAAGTAATCACGATCAACTTAAAGAAGAAGTACATGCTTTAACTGAACAAGTCTCATCACAGCAAGATACTATATATAGCCTGCAGGAAAAGTTAGAAGATTTGGAGAATCGCAGCAGGAGGAAAAACTTAAGAATCAGGGGAGTACCTGAGGATGTTTTACCCCGTGACTTCCCAGTGTACCTTCAGGCATTGTTTCAGCACATTAAAGAGTCGTCACATACAACTGACATACAGTGGGTAAGAGCACATCGATCCCTTCGCCCCAAGCCTCCAGCTACGGCACCACCTAGGGACATAATTATAAGGTTTAAAAATTTCTTGGAGAAGGAAATGCTGTTGAATCAATCCCG
The DNA here is from genome assembly GCF_027579735.1 of Bombina bombina. Classification (NCBI taxonomy): domain Eukaryota; kingdom Metazoa; phylum Chordata; class Amphibia; order Anura; family Bombinatoridae; genus Bombina; species Bombina bombina. Next base: position 154,501,138 of record NC_069510.1, on the reverse strand, counting down.
AAAGAACCAGCCAATCAGATTTAGGGGTACAGTTGTTCAATTTTATCAAGACTTATCATATGAAACCCTGCAAAAAAGGAAAGAATTTGCACCCCTTACGACGTACCTGCGAAACAAAAAGATCCCATATAGATGGGGATTCCCAACACAAATATGGGTTCTCAGCAACAATTCTAGACTTACCTGCAAGACACAGGAAGACTCCCATGCTTTTTGTCTATCTTTAGGACTTGATCCAGTAGAGACACTCTCTACGGCAGATAAGAACTTGCCCACTGCCAAGCGCCCTCCTGAAAAAAACCCTGCTTGGCGCATGGTACCAGCCAAGAAAGGGAAAGCCACAGTCACTACACCACAAAGGAACAATGACTCTAGTCCAAGTCACTCCAGTATAACACCTTGAGCCCATACAGGCATGCAAATTTCATATGTGCCTAATGAGGACTGAATGCTTGAGATGTTGAAAACCCATGCTGTTTGTTTGTTTTTTGGATTGTCTGTTTGTTTACCTGATGGTTATATAAGCTTACAGACCATGCGGCTATATAGTCTGTAATACTTACTAGCCAGAATAGATAACTTCCACTTAGCTATGACAAAAGGGCTTGCAATTACAATTTATTGTTGAAACCCCCCAACACCACTCTCAATATGCCCTATATTAGGAAGAGAGTATTGAATTTATGTTCAAGTTATAATTCAATATCATGTTTGCCTGTTTATGTTGTTTGTATTCACTGTTTACATTGTTTATTTATTTGTGGATTTGTTTTACAGAAAAGCTGTTCTACTAGTGACACAATGCTTAGACTACGTACCAGGTGCCGTGCTAACCAACAAATGCCTGTGCTTGTTATCTAGGTTAAGATGTCGCCAGTTGTAAGTAAAGATACACGTTCACTAACGTTATTGACACAGAATGCCAAAGGACTAAATTCACCTCACAAACGCTCTAAAGCCATACTAGACTTAGCCAAAAGACGAGTTGATATACTTTTCCTGCAAGAAACGCATTTTCAGTATAATAAGGAACCCAAATATTTTGGGAAAACATTCACAACGCATTATCATAGTTCTGGGCCTAATAAAAAAGCAGGTGTAAGCATATTAATTAGGAAAGATCTCCCATTCACACTAACCAGCATAAACAAAGATAGGGAAGGCAGATTTCTAGGGATAATGGGACTTTTATATGGTAGACCGGTTACATTGATAAATGTATACGCACCAAACACCAAGCAGGCCCCTTTCTTTCAGGACATATTTAAGAAAATATTGGATCTAGCAGTTGGCCCTATATATTTAGCTGGAGACTTCAATACCCCTTTACAGCCACAAAAAGATAGTTCAAATCCCAAAATTTTAGTATCCAAAAAACTCTCCATGACCCTATGGAAAAACTTGAGAGATCTCAATCTCTATGATATATGGCGATTTATACATACAGAGAAAAGGGATTATACTTTTTTTTTCTGCCCCTAACAAATCCTATAGCAGATTGGATTATATATTTACTAACCAAAAGGGCCTAGCTAATGTTAACCGCTGTGAGATCTCGCCAACCTCGTGGTCTGACCACTCCGCAGTCACACTGAAACTCTCATGGCCTGAAACACAGACAGAACCCTTTAGCTGGAAATTAGATGAAACCTTATTGAATAACCCGAACTCCCTTGACAAAATATCCTCACTTATATCAGACTATTTTACACATAATATCAACTCAGTAACAAGCAACTATGTAGTGTGGGAAGCCCATAAGTGTGTCATCAGGGGAGAATTGATAAAGCTCAAGGCCCAGCACCAACAACACATTCGCCGACAATATGCAGAACTTACAGAAACATTTACAAAATTAGATCATGCATTAAAATGCAAACCTAACGATCCCCTATTAGCACAAGACTACCTTGAAGCCAGGAAAGCGTTAGATAATTTTTTAGAAATTGAGTATCAAACTTTACATAAAAAAACTAACTGTAAGTTTTATTATGAGAACAATAGAGCCGGTAAGCTACTAGCGCGAGCTTTAAAAAAGAAAAGACTCAAATCATTTATCTATGAAATACATAGACCAAAATGTAAGACCCCTCTCTACACTACTAGAGAGATTCTCCAAGTCTTTCAAGATTACTACACAGAACTTTATAATATTTCCAAAACCCCCCTAACTGAAGAACACCTCTCTAACCTCAACACTTATATTGATCATTGTCAGGTCCCCAAGATTACCTCAGACCAACTGCAAACCCTGAAAAGGCCCATAACCACACAGGAACTTCAACGTGTAATATCAGAATTGCCTAATGGGAAAAGCCCAGGCCCTGATGGCCTATCAGCTAAATACTATAAAGCTTTTTCCTCCATCCTTATCCCCCACATGGTTCAACTTTTTAATGAGGTTTCCGAGGAAAACCCGTTTCCACCATCAATGCTTGAGGCGCAGGTCTCGGTGCTCCCAAAACCAGGCAAACAACCAAACACACCAGCGAATTTTCGCCCAATTTCTCTACTTAATGTGGACATTAAACTATACGTGAAGATTTTCGCGACCCGAATTAATCTGATCCTCCCAACTTTAATACATATAAATCAAGCGGGGTTCACACCTACACGGGAATCCAGAGACAACACCACAAAAATTTTGGCTCTTATGGAATATGCACACAAACATCAGGTTCCCTCCGCGTTCATTTCTATGGACGCGGAGAAAGCCTTTGATAGGCTTGATTGGACATTTCTGAAACAGGCCTTACTAAAATTTGGATTTGACCAAGAACTAATCATGAAACTATTCGCACTATATAATGCGCCTCAAGCAAAAGTTAAACTAAATGACTCCTTCTCCTACCCTTTTCAAATCAATAACGGAACCAGACAAGGCTGCCCTCTCTCACCCCTCCTTTTTGTCTTGTCAATAGAAATACTGGCATCCTATATTAGGAATAATAAAGCTATTACGGGACTCCAAATAGGCTCAGCAGAATATAAAATCCCACTATATGCAGATGATATATTCCTTACCCTTACGAACATAGAATCCACACTCCCTTATCTCATGGATACCTTAAATAAATATGGGAAATACTCAAATTTTAGTATAAACATTACAAAGTCTGAACTGCTACATATTAATCTCACCCCAGCCACTTTAACACGCCTGCAGCAGCAGTTCCAATATAAGGCGCAGAGCAAAGCAATTAAATATTTAGGAGTCTACATAACCCCCAACATCCATGATGTTGTGACTTTAAATTACGAAAGCCTAATTTTAAACGTTAATTCATTGTTAAGAAGCTGGAATAATAAATTTCTATCATGGATGGGGAGACTTAATGCAATTAAAATGATTATACTGCCCAAAATACTTTATATGTTACAAACTTTACCCATACCCCTCCCTGACTCACTGATTCATAGACTACAGAAAGCATTAAATACCTTTATCTGGGCAAACAAATGCCCACGTATAGCCACAGCTACACTATATAGACCGAGAGAACTTGGAGGCATTGGAGCGCCCAATATAAAACTCTATAGAATAGCCACTTTTATGTCCAGGGTGGTAGACTGGTGTAAAAATGCCTTAAATAAAGAATGGGTCCAACTAGAAAACAATTTGATAGGTCATGATAATATATGCGGGAACTGTTGGCTCACCCCCAACCAGAGAACGCTTTCAGATGCTACCCCATCCTCAGTCCGAGAAATCATATAAAATATGGGACAAAATCATACGACAGCATAAAGGCATTTCTACAGCGCAATCCCCTTTAACCCCGATAGTGGGCAATGTAACATCCCCACTTAATATTAATATACTTGAGCCGCAACTAGTAACTATCAATGATATCCTTCCGGTCCATACCTTGTACGAGAGTGGAAGGGTTAAATCGCAAACAGATCTTGTTGCCAGGTGTGGACCCAGACTGCAAAATTGGTTAACATATTCACAGTTAGCACACTTTCTCTCAACACACCCATCTAAGCCGCATTTTACTCGTCCCTTGACACCTTTTGAGAATTTGTGCATTAATCTACTGCCAAATAAAGGCATACTCTCCATAGTACATAAACAACTTCAACTGTCCAGGTATAAAAACCTACCATCCTATGTTGTCAAATGGGAACAAGAACTTGATAGTCCGATACCAGAGCAAACTTGGTATGACATATTCAAATATATGAGCAAATCTTCCTCCTCGATTTCCATTCTGGAAATGAACCTCAAATTCATGTGCAGATGGTATTATACACCTTCACGTTTACATCACCTATTCCCTAACACCCCAGCAATATGCTGGAGGGGTTGCCAGGAAATTGGAACCCCACACCACATTTGGTGGCAGTGCCCGAAAGCTAAATACTATTGGGAAGCAATCAAGAAAGAGGTTGAACGAGTATTGAATGTCTCTATACCCTTCGAATTAAAAGTTTTGCTCTTCAATCACTTCCCTAAAATAAAATGTAAGTTAAGATTAGCACTTTTAACAATAATGGTAAACACAGCCAAAAGATTAATCCTGTTACACTGGAAAAAAACAGATCTACCCACAATAGAAGTCTGGAGGCATACAGTCACACATAATCTAGAACTAGAAAAATACCATTACACACAAATACATCGACAAGATGATTACCATTCCATATACTTTCTATGGGAGGAATACTTGAATATGACGTTGGCTCAGACCTAGACCATACATAGCATATACAAATGTTTATATTATGAGACAAAGCCGGTATCCTGGTACATTAGTAGTTTTTGTAATACTCATATGCAGTTATTAATATATTGTGCATTGTCATATAGAGAAATGTTTTCCACTATAATATGTTTGACTTTTGTATACATGACTTGATAATGTGCTCAAGTTGTATCTGCCTAAATCTAAATGTATACTGACTTATTTTCATCAATAAAAATGATTTAAAAAAAAAAAAAAAAAAAAAAAGCTTAGATGCCTTCTTTTTTCAAATAAAGATAGCAAGAGAACAAAGAAAAAATGATAATAGGAGTAAATTAGAAAGTTGCTTAAAATTGCATGCTCTATCTGAATCACGAAAGAAAAAAAATTGGGTTCAGTTTCCCTTTAAAATGATCATGGTATTATCTATGTTTAAGAACAGGAGAAGTGGACCGAGCGCTACACCCAGGGCCTTAAGCTTACTAACTATATAGCCTCCTAGTAGGCTAACAATACAAAAGTTAAAATGGGGAGAGAGTAAGCGCTAAAAAGCTTAAAAGGCTAGTAAAAGGTACATTTTAATACATATAAAAATTTACAAATGGCAATCAGACGCATGGATCCATGTCTGACTTAACAAAAAAAAAATATATATATATAATAAACAAATCTAAAAATATCTAAAAATATCCAATGGAGTATAGCATGTGACGCTGACTTAGTGAGCCAGTGATGAGGAGTTAGGACATGTACATTCAATAATATAAACAACCTAAGTGAGTGATTGAGTGCACACAATAGCTTTCAACAAAGAAAAATAGCATTCACAAAAAATAGTGTTCACAAAAATTGGCGTACATAAAAAATGTTCAAATGTTCAACCGGTTATATGTAAGTGAATCCAGTAGTGTTTTCTCCAAAGTGACGTGTAGAAATATAACGTGAAGTCAATAATAGTAGACGTTGAGTGGGTCAAATTATTGTGGTTCAGCTGCTAAATTAAAAAATTCTAAATCCGTGAGGTGTATAAAAATAAAAATAAAAATAACTTGTGAAAAAATCCACGTGGAAAACTTGAATTCAAATGATAAACAAAGGTCAAAAATCAAAAGACAAAAATCAAAAGACAAAAATATCAAAAGACAAAAATAGAAAATCAGTGATAATATTAAAAAGCACTAAAGATCTAGTGAAAACAAATCCTTAATTCAGATGTTAAAAATCCTTGGTAAGATCCATAACAAACAAATACATCGATAAAATACCTAAAAGGGAACAAAAGAGAGACAAATAGTGCAACACTGTATATGATATATAATATAGGTAATTAAAACCAAGCTCACCAGTATGCCAACGCGTTTCGGCCTAGACTAGGCCTTTCTCAAGACTATACTGTATCAGAAAATCTGGGAGCTTTAAGTAGGGTCAGTGTTGAAATGATTGGTGCTGTTTTGGCGCCATTTCTAGGCCGAAACGCGTTGGCATACTGGTGAGCTTGGTTTTAATTACCTATATTATATATCATATACAGTGTTGCACTATTTGTCTCTCTTTTGTTCCCTTTTAGGTATTTTATCGATGTATTTGTTTGTTATGGATCTTACCAAGGATTTTTAACATCTGAATTAAGGATTTGTTTTCACTAGATCTTTAGTGCTTTTTAATATTATCACTGATTTTCTATTTTTGTCTTTTGATATTTTTGTCTTTTGATTTTTGTCTTTTGATTTTTGACCTTTGTTTATCATTTGAATTCAAGTTTTCCACGTGGATTTTTTCACAAGTTATTTTTATTTTTATTTTTATACACCTCACGGATTTACAATTTTTTAATTTAGCAGCTGAACCACAATAATTTGACCCACTCAACGTTTACATTCTACTATTATTGACTTCACGTTATATTTCTACACGTCACTTTGGAGGAAACACTACTGGATTCACTTACATATAACCGGTTGAACATTTGAACATTTTTTATGTACGCCAATTTTTGTGAACACTATTTTTTGTGAATGCTATTTTTCTTTGTTGAAAGCTATTGTGTGCACTCAATCACTCACTTAGGTTGTTTATATTATTGAATGTACATGTCCTAACTCCTCATCACTGGCTCACTAAGGCCTAGATTTGGAGTTCGGCGGTAAAAGGGCTGTTAACGCTCCGCGGGTTTTTTTCTGGCCGCACCATAAATTTAACTCTGGTATCGAGAGTTCAAACAAATGCTGCGTTAGGCTCCAAAAAAGGAGCGTAGAGCATATTTACCGCAAATGCAACTCTCGATACCAGAGTTGCTTACGGACGCGGCCGGCATCAAAAACGTGCTCGTGCACGATTCTCCCATAGGAAACAATGGGGCAGTTTGAGCTGAAAAAAAACCTAACACCTGCAAAAAAGCAGCGTTCAGCTCTTAACGCAGCCCCATTGTTTCCTATGGGGAAACACTTCCTACGTCTGCACCTAACACTCTAACATGTACCCCGAGTCTAAACACCCCTAACCTTACACTTATTAACCCCTAATCTGCCGCCCCCCGCTATCGCTGACCCCTGCATTACACTTTTAACCCCTAATCTGCCGCTCCGTAAACCGCCGCCACCTACGTTATCCCTATGTACCCCTAATCTGCTGCCCTAACATCGCCGACCCCTATGTTATATTTATTAACCCCTAATCTGCCCCCCACAACGTCGCCGACACCTGCCTACACTTATTAACCCCTAATCTGCCGAGCGGACCTGAGCGCTACTATAATAAAGTTATTAACCCCTAATCCGCCTCACTAACCCTATCATAAATAGTATTAACCCCTAATCTGCCCTCCCTAACATCGCCGACACCTACCTTCAATTATTAACCCCTAATCTGCCGACCGGAGCTCACCGCTATTCTAATAAATGTATTAACCCCTAAAGCTAAGTCTAACCCTAACACTAACACCCCCCTAAGTTAAATATAATTTTTATCTAACGAAATAAATTAACTCTTATTAAATAAATGATTCCTATTTAAAGCTAAATACTTACCTGTAAAATAAATCCTAATATAGCTACAATATAAATTATAATTATATTATAGCTATTTTAGGATTAATATTTATTTTACAGGCAACTTTGTAATTATTTTAACCAGGTACAATAGCTATTAAATAGTTAAGAACTATTTAATAGTTACCTAGTTAAAATAATAACAAATTTACCTGTAAAATAAATCCTAACCTAAGATATAATTAAACCTAACACTACCCTATCAATAAAATAATTAAATAAACTACCTACAATTACCTACAATTAACCTAACACTACACTATCAATAAATTAATTAAACACAATTGCTACAAATAAATACAATTAAATAAACTATCTAAAGTACAAAAAATAAAAAAGAACTAAGTTACAGAAAATAATAAAATATTTACAAACATAAGAAAAATATTACAACAATTTTAAACTAATTACACCTACTCTAAGCCCCCTAATAAAATAACAAAGCCCCCAAAATAAAAAATTCCCTACCCTATTCTAAAATACAAATATTACAAGCTCTTTTACCTTACCAGCCCTGAACAGGGCCCTTTGCGGGGCATGCCCCAAGAATTTCAGCTCTTTTGCCTGTAAAAAAAAACATACAATACCCCCCCCCCAACATTACAACCCACCACCCACATACCCCTAATCTAACCCAAACCCCCTTAAAGAAACCTAACACTAAGCCCCTGAAGATCTTCCTACCTTGTCTTCACCATACCAGGTTCACCGATCCGTCCTGGCTCCAACATCTTCATCCAACCCAAGCGGGGGTTGGCGATCCATAATCCGGTGCTCCAAAGTCTTCCTCCTATCCGGCAAGAAGAGGACATCCGGACCGGCAAACATCTTCTCCAAGCGGCATCTTCTATCTTCTTCCATCCGATGACGACCGGCTCCATCTTGAAGACCTCCAGCGCGGATCCATCCTCTTCTTCCGACGACTAGACGACGAATGACGGTTCCTTTAAGGGATGTCATCCAAGATGGCGTCCCTCGAATTCCGATTGGCTGATAGGATTCTATCAGCCAATCGGAATTAAGGTAGGAATTTTCTGATTGGCTGATGGAATCAGCCAATCAGAATATAGTTCAATCCGATTGGCTGATCCAATCAGCCAATCAGATTGAGCTCGCATTCTATTGGCTGTTCCGATCATCGAAGATGTTGGAGCCAGGACGGATTGGTGAACCTGGTATGGTGAAGACAAGGTAGGAAGATCTTCAGGGGCTTAGTGTTAGGTTTCTTTAAGGGGGTTTGGGTTAGATTAGGGGTATGTGGGTGGTGGGTTGTAATGTTGGGGGGGGGGTATTGTATGTTTTTTTTTACAGGCAAAAGAGCTGAAATTCTTGGGGCATGCCCCGCAAAGGGCCCTGTTCAGGGCTGGTAAGGTAAAAGAGCTTGTAATATTTGTATTTTAGAATAGGGTAGGGAATTTTTTATTTTGGGGGGCTTTGTTATTTTATTAGGGGGCTTAGAGTAGGTGTAATTAGTTTAAAATTGTTGTAATATTTTTCTTATGTTTGTAAATATTTTATTATTTTCTGTAACTTAGTTCTTTTTTATTTTTTGTACTTTAGATAGTTTATTTAATTGTATTTATTTGTAGCAATTGTGTTTAATTAATTTATTGATAGTGTAGTGTTAGGTTAATTGTAGGTAATTGTAGGTAGTTTATTTAATTATTTTATTGATAGGGTAGTGTTAGGTTTAATTATATCTTAGGTTAGGATTTATTTTACAGGTAAATTTGTTATTATTTTAACTAGGTAACTATTAAATAGTTCTTAACTATTTAATAGCTATTGTACCTGGTTAAAATAATTACAAAGTTGCCTGTAAAATAAATATTAATCCTAAAATAGCTATAATATAATTATAATTTATATTGTAGCTATATTAGGATGTATTTTACAGGTAAGTATTTAGCTTTAAATAGGAATTATTTATTTAATAAGAGTTAATTTATTTTGTTAGATAAAAATTATATTTAACTTAGGGGGGTGTTAGTGTTAGGGTTAGACTTAGCTTTAGGGGTTAATACATTTATTAGAATAGCGGTGAGCTCCGGTCGGCAGATTAGGGGTTAATAATTGAAGGTAGGTGTCGGCGATGTTAGGGAGGGCAGATTAGGGGTTAATACTATTTATGATAGGGTTAGTGAGGCGGATTAGGGGTTAATAACTTTATTATAGTAGCGCTCAGGTCCGCTCGGCAGATTAGGGGTTAATAAGTGTAGGTAGGTGTCGGCGACGTTGAGGGGGGCAGATTAGGGGTTAATAAATATAACATAGGGGTCGGCGATGTTAGGGGTAGCAGATTAGGGGTACATAGGGATAACGTAGGTGGCGGCGATTTGCGGTCGGAAGATTAGGGGTTAATTATTTTAAGTAGCTTGCGGCGACGTTGTGGGGGGCAAGTTAGGGGTTAATAGATATAATACAGGGGTCGGCGGTGTTAGGGGCAGCAGATTAGGGGTACATAAGTATAACGTAGGTGGCGGTCGGCAGATTAGGGGTTAAAAATTTTAATCGAGTGGCGGCGATGTGGGGGGACCTCGGTTTAGGGGTACATAGGTAGTTTATGGGTGTTAGTGTACTTTAGGGTACAGTAGTTAAGAGCTTTATAAACCGGCGTTAGCCAGAAAGCTCTTAACTCCTGCTATTTTCAGGCGGCTGGAATCTTGTCGTTAGAGCTCTAACGCTCACTGCAGAAACGACTCTAAATACCGGCGTTAGGAAGATCCCATTGAAAAGATAGGCTACGCAAATGGCGTAGGGGGATCTGCGGTATGGAAAAGTCGCGGCTGAAAAGTGAGCGTTAGACCCTTTAATCACTGACTCCAAATACCAGCGGGCGGCCAAAACCAGCGTTAGGAGCCTCTAACGCTGGTTTTGACGGCTACCGCCGAACTCTAAATCTAGGCCTAAGTCAGCGTCACATGCTATACTCCATTGGATATTTTTAGATATTTTTAGATTTGTTTATTATATATATATATATATTTTTTTTTGTTAAGTCAGACATGGATCCATGCGTCTGATTGCCATTTGTAAATTTTTATATGTATTAAAATGTACCTTTTACTAGCCTTTTAAGCTTTTTAGCGCTTACTCTCTCCCCATTTTAACTTTTGTATTATCTATGTTTAACAGAGGTAAGTCTCGCCATTTATCTGCCAGAGCTTGGATGGCTTCCTCCCCTTCTCTAGTCAATAGGGTCTTATACCAGTGAGATAGGTGATGATTGCCTTGTTTATAAATGTTTAAACAGGAATTCAAAGGGTGAAAAACAAGATGTGTGTGAAGGAGCGCCTCACAAAGGGGGCTGAAGTACGTTGAGCACAAGCTAGTGTCTAGTAGAAACAGCTGGTGTTAAATAGCTAATAGAGAGCAGCAGAAGCAAAGAACCGTATTACAAATACAATTATGGTACTTAAAAAAAGGAAAGGATATAACGAGATTAAAAAGTAAATTTACTTAAAAATGTATTTGCTTAGATTACCAAGGAACAGATACAATTAGCACTATTACATTGCACTGAGCTATAAGTAGCTATATTTAAAAACAAATTCAGTGGAAAACAAACTGATACAGTACACTAAAAAGAACTGATACAATGAGCTATTCCTAGCTACGTTAGTAGACACGATTAGATATGACACATTGCATATATTATAAGCTGATCCGAGGAGCTGTTAGTATCTACATATATACCGCAATATAGACTAAGTGTGAATGTAATACAGCACACTGGGAAAAACTAGTACAATGATCTATTGATGTTACGCTGAACCCGTAGCAAAGAGAGGTATTTTAGCCAATGGCGTTACAATGATGGTCACATACAATATAGTTGCTGTGTAAAAAAAGGTTACTGTACAGAGAACAATTAACAATAATATAATAGGAGTTCCTATAGAAATGCACTAAGTGACCTATTTGGTGAGAATGAAAATAAAAAAATATATATAAATGTGAAAATAGCGGAGCAGGGTCGGCTCTAAGGGGAGGGCATTGGGGGGTAATGCTACCACCCTAAATGAAATGTTGTGCCCCCCAGGGCAAAAGAAGTGATTTAAAAAAAAATAAAAAAAAAATTTTTTTTTACATTTTAAAGTGACGGAACGTCCAGGGTCCCAAATGTCGCTTCAACCATTTGCATCCACTTGACCCTGTAGATCCGCCACTGGAGGGCCCAGCTAATCTCTTTACTCTCCTCTATTTACAACCAGATAACAAATAAAGTTGCATTTCCCTGCTGGTGCTCTCACAGTTAACTTAGGGCTTGCAATGCCCTTCCTCCTGCTAGCCCACTTACTACAGAGCTGAAGTGAGATGATGACATCATCAGACCTCTGCAGGAAGTGCTGGGAGAAGCTAACAGTCAGTGAGAGGGAAGGCAGAAGTAATTTTGTGAAAACACAGCCGTATAACCAATATGTGTGTGAGAGTAGTATCCCTTCCCTATTGTGCTTTATATCCTGGCAGCCACAGATAAAGAAGCAAATTGGGAATTCCTTGGTTTCCACACTGCAGGTCACACAAAACAAGTGTGCATTGTGCCTGCTTTATCTGCAGTGATCAGTGTAAAATGTGTGTCAGATTATAGGTGCTCAAATACACACACTTCAAATGTAGCTGTGGGACAATGAGTGAAATAGCCTTATGTTTATTATTTACATGTTTCAAAACATCTCCTATTTGTCCCCAAGGTTGTTTTACTATATATATATATATATATATATATATATATATATATACACACACACACACAATACACACACTGTGTGTATGTGTATATATATATATATATATTGTTTGTGTGTGTGAATATATATATATACAGGGAGTGCAGAATTATTAGGCAAGTTGTATTTTTGAGGATTAATTTTATTATTGAACAACAACCATGTTCTCAATGAACCCAAAAAACTCATTAATATCAAAGCTGAATAGTTTTGGATGTAGTTTTTAGTTTGTTTTTAGTTATAGCTATTTTAGGGGGATATCTGTGTGTGCAGGTGACTATTACTGTGCATAATTATTAGGCAACTTAACAAAAACCAAATATATACCCATTTCAATTATTTATTTTTACCAGTGAAACCAATATAACATCTCAACATTCACAAATATACATTTCTGACATTCAAAAACAAAACAAAAACAAATCAGTGACCAATATAGCCACTTTTCTTTGCAAGGACACTCAAAAGCCTGCCATCCATGGATTCTGTCAGTGTTTTGATCTGTTCACCATCAACATTGCGTGCAGCAGCAACCACAGCCTCCCAGACACTGTTCAGAGAGGTGTACTGTTTTCCCTCCTTGTAAATCTCACATTTGATGATGGACCACAGGTTCTCAATGGGGTTCAGATCAGGTGAACAAGGAGGCCATGTCATTAGATTTTCTTCTTTTATACCCTTTCTTGCCAGCCACGCTGTGGAGTACTTGGACGCGTGTGATGGAGCATTGTCCTGCATGAAAATCATGTTTTTCTTGAAGGATGCAGACTTCTTCCTGTACCACTGCTTGAAGAAGGTGTCTTCCAGAAACTGGCAGTAGGACTGGGAGTTGAGCTTGACTCCATCCTCAACCCGAAAAGGCCCCACAAGCTCATCTTTGATGATACCAGCCCAAACCAGTACTCCACCTCCACCTTGCTGGCGTCTGAGTCGGACTGGAGCTCTCTGCCCTTTACCAATCCAGCCACGGGCCCATCCATCTGGCCCATCAAGACTCACTCTCATTTCATCAGTCCATAAAACCTTAGAAAAATCAGTCTTGAGATATTTCTTGGCCCAGTCTTGACGTTTCAGCTTGTGTGTCTTGTTCAGTGGTGGTCGTCTTTCAGCCTTTCTAACATTGGCCATGTCTCTGAGTATTGCACACCTTGTGCTTTTGGGCACTCCAGTGATGTTGCAGCTCTTAAATATGGCCAAACTGGTGGCAAGTGGCATCTTGGCAGCTGCACGCTTGACTTTTCTCAGTTCATGGGCAGTTATTTTGCGCCTTGGTTTTTCCACACGCTTCTTGCGACCCTGTTGACTATTTTGAATGAAACGCTTGATTGTTCGATGATCAAGCTTCAGAAGCTTTGCAATTTTAAGAGTGCTTCATCCCTCTGCAAGATATCTCACTATTTTTGACTTTTCTGAGCCTGTCAAGTCCTTCTTTTGACCCATTTTGCCAAAGGAAAGGAAGTTGCCTAATAATTATGCACACCTGATATAGGGTGTTGATGTCATTAGACCACACCCCTTCTCATTACAGAGATGCACATCACCTAATATGCTTAATTGGTAGTAGGCTTTCGAGCCTATACAGCTTGGAGTAAGACAACATGCATAAAGAGGATGATGTGGTCAAAATACTCATTTGCCTAATAATTCGGCACTCCCTGTATATATATGTGTGTATATACATATATACCGTGTGTATGTGTGTATATATATACTGTGTGTGTGTGTATATATGTGTGTGTATATATATATATATATATATATATATATATAATTTGTGTGTATATACATACTGTATATACTGTGTGTGCTGGTAAATATCATTAATAATATCTGTACAAGTAATGTACTGCTTGGCACTCAAACGTATTGTCACGTAAAAGCTTATTTGATCATTAGTAGGGTCATTGGTAGAGCTACACATGCAAGCAGTGTCCACTGGCTGTGTCATATGTGGGAGACATTCCTGAGATATGACAAATGTAACCCCTGCACTGCCATAAATCTGGTAAATTTAACTGCTGCGGCACTGCCAGACATCTTATAAATGTAACCCCTATACTCCTTGAGATATGACACATGTAACCGCTGCACTTCCAGAAATATAAACAAATCTAACTCCTGCACAGCCAGAGATCTGATAAATGTAACCCCTGGACTGCCACAGTAGGTCTGCTCTTATTTTGACTCTCATACATGCTTTTTAAATGCGTGCTCCCTCATGAAAAAAAAATGCCCCCCCATTTCATTCATTCTGGAGCCGACCCTGTAGCGGAGTCCTATAGACTAATAGGTGGAGGTACAACCGTGTTGTGTATTTTACCCAAGGTATTCTTGGGGATAACAGTATAAATATATCTAGTGGAATAGATTGGCCAATCTGATTTTTACATAAAACAAATATAGATATACATAATGATATCCAAAATTAGATCCAAAGAAATGTGATTCAGTGGTAAATTGTCCCAAAAATTGTCCCAAATAAAGTTGATATATTCCAAAGAGAAAAAAAAAAGAAAAAAATTAGTGTCCTGGATGGTTGTGTGATATCCAAAATAGAAATGTATAATAAAGTGGGAGAGTAATCCTTGTCTGAATTGGGTCAGAAGTGACTAGAAAAACCTGTGGGAAAAAAAGAGAGACTTGTTTTATGACATACCAGCCCGAGTTTACTTTCGACGGTGAGCACATTTCCTACAGGTTTTTCTAGTCACTTCTGACCCACTCCAAACAAGGATTACTCTCCCACTTTATTATCAACTTTATTTGGGACAATTTACCACTGAACCACATTTCTTTGGATCTAATTTTGGATCTAATTTTGGATATCATTATGTATATCTATATATGTTTTATATAAAAAGCAGATTAGCCAATCTACTCCACTAGATATTTTTATACTGTTATCCCCAAGAATACCTTGGGTAAAATACACAAGACGGTTGTACCTCCACCTATGAGTCTATAGGACTCTGCTATTTTCATATATATATATATATATATATATATATATATATATATATATATATATATATATATATATATATTATTTTCATTCTCACCAAATAGGTAACTTGGTGCCTTTCTATAGATAAAGTTTTTTTATAGCAATCCAAGGTTTTTTCTTACCCCAAAGAAAAGACTTTAACACAGAGTTTAACTTCTGAAGATCACTCCTTAAAAGAAAAATAGGAAGATGTTGTAGCTTGTATAGTAACTTAGGAAAAGCTATAATTTTAAATAAACTAATCTTTCTCGAGAGTGATAGCGGGAGGTTAGACCAATTATACAATAGATAACTGATAACTTCAGGAATGTTTAGCATATACCAGTCTCTTTGGGATTTACTAATGTTGATGCCCAAGTATAAAAAATATTTCTCTGTTTCCTTGAATAGAGGGGCGTTATAAGAGTGGTTATTCCTAAGTATCCAAAGGATTTGAGATTTTTGTATGTTTACTTTGTAGCCAGAAAAAGAGCTTAAGAGTTTAAAAAAAGAGTTCAGGAATATTCTTTTTAGTGTTGTTTAAATATATTAGGAGGTCGTCAGCATATAAGGAAATCTTGGGATATGAGTCAGCTAAATGAATACCTTCAAAGTTCTGTCTAAGTAAAATGGCAAGGGGTTCAATTGCAATGTTAAATAACAATGGAGACAATGGACATCCCTGTCTTGTTCCCCTATAAAGCTTGACATCTCTGGATATAAGACCATTGAGTAGGATAGCTGAGGTGGGATTATTATATATTTTTTTAATGTAATTGAGAAAATTACCATGTAGCCCAAACTTGGTTAGAGAGGTGATAAGATGGTCCCAATTGACCAGATTGAATGCTTTTTCCACGTCTAAAGTGAGAATAGCAGCATCTGACTGCGGAGTACATTTTTTTATCTTTACTTTTAGCCCAAAAATAATCTAACACTAGCAAGGTCTTACCGATATTTACAGATGAATTGTGACCAACCACGAAACCTGTTTGATCCAGATGAATAAGATTGGGTAAAAGTACTTGAAGTCTTTTTGTAAGAATGCTAGCTAGGATCTTGTAATCGGAATTCAAGAGTGATATAGGGCGATATGCGCTAAGACTAAGAGGGTCTTTCTGCTTTTTAAGAATTAATGTGGTAAGGGCTCTTTTGAAGTAATGGGATGGCATTTTCCTTTGAGAATAATACTCATTGAATAAGTGGAGTAACGTATAAACAATATCAGGAGCCACAATTTTGTAAAATTTATTTGATCTGGGTTGGCAGCTTTGCTTAAAGATAAGGTCTTAATCACTGTCAGTATCTCAAGTTCTTTGATGGGTTCATTGAGCACTAAACGTTCTTGTAAAGATATGGTAGGGGTACGGATTTGATGCCAGAAGTTATCTTTCTGTTGAATTTCAATCCTGTCTTTATCATAGACCTTTTGATAATATTTGTAGAACTCGTTGGAGATAACCTGAGTCTCAGAAAGACACGTGGCTCCAACCTGGATCAAATCTATCCGATTAGATTTTTTGTGTGCTTTGGCCATATTAGCAAGATTCTTACAGGATCTATTACCAAACTAAAAGAAAAAACTCCTCAAATCTTCCCTACAAGGAGCTTGAACAAAGAAAATATCCCTTTCTTTATGGGCTGATATATATTTAAACCAGTTAATACTGGTAGAGTTAATTAAGTAAGCAGTATATGCGTTCATAACTTGATGGGAATACTGATTTTTCCTTGCTAGCAGTTTTTTCTTAAACTTATATAACCACTAGGGGGGAAGCGTTCTTTGTGAAACGTGCATCAGGGATCCGACAGGAGCAGCTCTGTCTCTCCTTGTTTGTTTTAATCACTTACCATGGTCAAACATTAGCTTACCGATATACCAGCATTACTTACTTCAGCCTTACAGCTAAAAAATAAGTATAATTATAAGCTTAAATTTAGCCCTCTGATTGTAAGGGCTTATTTTACTTACCTTTATTTTCACTGTTGGCTGATAGTTACTATTTATAGGTATTTCTGAGGTGGATGTATAATTTAAACCAATTAAAATTTAAAAAAATTAAAACACAGGTAGGCACAATGCAGGGCAGCGGCTTCAAAGGCTAATAAGATAATAGCATGTATTAAAAGAGGCATTGACTCAAGGGAGGAAAGCATAATTCACTATATAAAGCCCTGGTAAGACCTCACCTTGAGTATGGAGTGCAGCTCTGGGGACCGATCACAAAAAAAGATATTGTAGAACTAGAAAAAGTTCAGAGAAGGGCCACAAAGCTAATAAGGGGATTGGAGAATTTAACTTATGAGGAGAGGCTAGCCAAACTGGGTCTGTTTCCTTTAGGAAAAAGGCGCTTGAGAGGTGACATGATTACTTTATATAAATATATTCAAGTCTTCCTTTCATCCAATGAGACCTCTCCCAGTCGGGCACCAAAACCTTCCCTCGCCAAATCTATGGACCAAACCTCATCAACGACAGGCACACAATCTATGTAGGAAGGGGATACATATAACATTACCTTGGATACCTATGATTAATTATGATGAACAAATAACTTACATAATTTGCACATATGATCTCCAATAATATAGTAGTACTTTCCCACACTGTGAGAGGTTTAAATATGGATATAAAACGTAGAAAAGCTATGAACCATTATAAACAATCTGGGGCAAATGTACTCTTTCTACAAGAGACGCATTTTGAAAGAGGACACATCCCTAAATATTGGTCACACCAATTCCCCTTACATTTTCACGCTACAACAAATAAAAAGAAAAGGTGGGTTTCCATACTGTTCCACTCCACCCTAAATTTCGTGGTTGAAAATAAACTAATAGACCCGGAAGGCAGATATATTATAATTAAGGGCCGTATACGAGACACGGAAATAATATTCTGCAATGTTTATGCTCCTAATGATAGACAGGAAAACATTTTTCCAAGATCTCACATTTGCTTACTGACTGGAATAAGATTAGATTTATTATGGCAGGATACTATAACATTTCCTTACAACCACACTGCTCACTTCCTAACACCAACCTCTCTCATTTTCAAATTAGAAGCAACGCCAAAATAAAGACGGTACTAAATTTACTTGCAGGACATAAAATCCTTGATTCATGGAAAATACTATACGGGAGCACAACTGACCATACTTTTAACTCCGCTGCACATAAAATATACTTCAAATTGAATTATATATTCCTGAGCCAGGTTTTGCTCCCTAACTTGATCTCCTCCTCTATCAGCCCATGTGTTTGGTCAGACCACTCTATCATAACAGCAGAGTTTAAGGAATTATGTACCTCAAACTCCCAGAACAATTGGACATATGATCCCTTACTACTCAAAGACCCTTTACACAGAAAAACATTCTTCAAAATGTATTAGAATATTGGCAGATTAACACTGAATCCACATCTAACCCAGTAATGCCCTGGGCTGCACATAAGCCATACATAAGGGGTCTACTGATTAAAAAAAGAAATACATCAAGTAGAAAAGAATCACAAGGAAACAGGGTCTCCCTTGGTATTAAACACTTTGACATCAAAACGAAAAACAATAGACTTACTACTACAAAAAGATTCCATACGAGCTAGTCAGAGACTAAAAACTAAATTTTTTATTTTCGCAAATAAGCCAGACAAATGTCTCGCGTCCAAGCTCTGGGACAGGGTTAAAGTGGGGAACTAATGTCCCATCCATTAGAGATAGTTAATGTCTTCTCCGATTTTTATAGGGCCTTATATGATGGGAATAAAGTCATAGACTCCTCTCTAACTACTACTCAATTGAAAAACTTTCTGAATGAAACTAAGTTACCAAAACTATCTAAAGAAGACCTAGATACATTAAACGTCCCTGTAACTATTCGGGAAGTTCTTTCAGTTATTAAAGAGCCAAAACAGGGGAAGGCCGCAGGGCCAGATGGCATACCAGGAGAGTATTATAAACTTTTCAAAGCAACATTGGCCCCACACTTAACCCAATTCTGTAATTCTATTCTTAACCCTTTGAGTGCTAAGCACTTTCCCACCAGGGAGCCAAGCTTTTTTAAGGTTTTTGTTTTAATTTTTTTGAAAAAAAATGTACTTTTTTTTTTTTCACCACCTGAGCCGTCCTTAGCACCAGAGTAGGAAACTCTGGGACGGCTCAGAGCCATCGTTAGCACTCAAGGTTAAGGGACAAGACTTACAAGGGACAAGACTTACCCTTAGAAATCCTCCATGCAAAAATCATAGTTATACCGAAACCAGGTAAAGATAAATCCTTATGTATAAATGACCCCCCAATATCTCTAATCAATCAGGACATTAAAATCTTCACCAAAATTTTAGCAACCCGCTTAAACCCTATACTACCTAAGTTGATTTATTCAGACCAGGTGGGCTTCATTAAAAATAGAGAAGCTCCCAATAACATTAGACAAATGGTTTCATTGATAGATTATATGCACAAGACAGGAATGCATTCTCTGCTTCTCTCCCTGGATGCGGAGAAGGCGTTTGATAGGGTGGATTGGAAATATATGTGGGGGAATGGGCTTCACAGAGGATTTCATTGAGGCTCTTCACAAAATATATTCCAAACCGGTTGCATGGATGAGGACGATGGGTCACCAATCTATAAACTTCCCTTTTTTAAATGGCACTAGGCAGGGTTGCCCACTATTGCCTCTATTATTTGCCATCTGTATAAACCCACATGCTGTTCAAATTTGTCAGTCCCCAGATATCACAGGAATAAAAATTAAGAGGGAGGAATATAAAATAGCTTTATTCACGGATGACGTGCTGCTTTCATTGACCAACCCACTAATATCCCTACCTAATTTTTATTCGATCATAACACAAATTTTCCTCTATTTCGGGCTATAAGGTTAATGTAGATAAATGTGAGGCATTGGCAATTAGATTACCAGATCATACCAGGAAATTATTAGAACTGAATTTTGATTTCAAGTAAATCAAAAAACACACAACATACTTGGGAATTAACTTAACCAAACACTCCTCAGAATTATATAGGGCTTACTACCTACCACTATTTAAACCAATTAGGCAGGACCTGTTAAAATGGGGACAACATTTTCATTGTTTGCGCATTTCTGCAATCAAAATGATGATCTTACCCTGGATTCTTTATCTGTTTCGCGCTCTACCAATAAGAGTCCCTTTTCGTGATCAATAAATTCTCGAGAAACAATAAAAAATCAAGAATATCACACAGCATCCTTGCTAAACACAGACAATTAGGAGGACTGGAAGTACCTACCTTAAAAGACAACTTCCATGCCACTAGATTAACCGAAACTGCTTTAGTGGCTACCCAAGGGGAGGAGATCAGATGGATCAGATTAGAAGCTGACATTAAAGTTTTCACTTCCCCTGAAGTGATGATATGAGGCCATCAGACTTCAAATGTTAAATTTCAACCTCAATACCCAGTTACTTCATACATGACCACTTAATGGACCAGGTTGACATCGACATTATCTCTCATGCCTACTAATTCCCTCCAAACTTCACTGAAATGAGTGCTATCATCTATATTTCCTTCAATACTAACTAAATGAGAAAATAAGGGCCTATATAGGATAGCAGACATCTTGGAGAATAGGAAGATACTATCATATAACACTTTACAAGACAAAATTGGTCCCCTCAAATTATACTGGTTCCAATACTTGCAAATGTTATCCACTCTCAAGGCATTCCTGGCAAAATCCTCTGAAGGAACACCCACTAAACCTGAACTCCTATGTACAACACAGTCAAGAACGAAAAAATCAATATCACAATTATATCTTACTATACAAAAGGCAAACGGCACTAATTCCACACTCCAACACAAATGGGAACAAGATCTAGAGATGGAATTTGATAGGGAGGAGGGGAATCAGCTACTTTTTAACTTATGTCAGGGGACTTCTAAGTGCTGACATGATCGAAAATTGCTACAAAACAATATATAGATGGTACCTAACTCCAACTATTACAACCCACACTATGACCAGTGGTTCCAACCTCTGTTACAGAGGTTTTGGTGCTCTAGGGACTTAGACATATGTGGTGGGATTGCCCACATTCAAGAGACATATGGGAGAAGCTTTCTAGACTTCTTAGCTCGATTTTGAGTGAGTCTATACAATTAACAATCCAACAAGTACTATTACATTAACACATCAAAAACTTTAATTAATATATTAATCAATTTATTAGAATTATATGCATGGCCACCAGGATATGTATTGCACGGCACTGGAAGATAGGACCCCCCACGTGGGATGAAACAAAATTAGACACTTTCACAGAATGTATTAACAGGCAGCTTATATACAAAATATGCAACCGATATTTCACAAAGTATGGTTTTATTGGATAATGTATGAAGAATAAGGATAGATACACGGGTACAAATTCATGAACCGGGGGAGATGGGATGTAACTTTGGCTACAAGACTTCGATAATAGGCGTGGGGGTCCGAAAGTCCGACAGGAGGGCCTCAACAACAGTAAGACTTTTAGACAAGCATCTATTTTATTCTGTTTTGTTTCTTCTTTTTTCTCTTCTTTTCTCTACTTCTTGTGTTCTTTCACTTTTTCTATCATTGATTCATTCTTCTTTACCAATTTGGAAAGACATTCTGTAAATAATATACGTTATATTAAACGCCAAGAGTGTGAATTTTGCAAATCCAGCTCAGCTTAGCTTCAATACATACTAGACAGTAAATAAGCTCTTATAGTGACTGACAAACCTATGGAACTGTTCTCATAATAAAACATATTTTAAACTCCTGCTATAAAATATAGCCTTGAGACTCTATACGACACCAGGGATGGAGAAGAAAGCAACCTTGTAAAACACACTTTGGACTGTTATTCTTGGATTGTCATCCTATAATATAAAAGGCCAAGTGTGTTTGTCCAAAGCTGTCACGCGCAGTAGAGACAGCACAAGGACAAACACACCTAGCCTTAGAGTCTACCTGATCTGTTGTCCGCGGCGTGACAACAGTGGGCAGCAGTGGGCGTGGCGAGGGCGTGAACGGGAGAGACAGATCAAAAGAGAGGGGGTTCTAGGGGAGAGAGAGAGTGAGAGAGAGAGAAAGAAAGGGGAGAGAGCAAAAAAGATGGGAAAGAGCAAAAGAAAGGGGAGAGAGAGCAAAAGAGAGGGGAAAGAGCAAAATAGAGGGGAGAGGGAGCAAAATAGAAGGGAGAGAGCAAAAGAGAGGGAAGAGAGAGCAGAAGAGAGAGGGAGAGAGAGAAAAATAGAGGGGGGGAAGAGAGAGAGCAAAAGAGAGGGGGGAGAGAGAGAGGGAGAGAGAGAAAAAGAGAGGGGGGAGAGAGAGAAAAAGAGAGGGGGGAGAGAGAGAAAAAGAGAGGGGGGAGAGAG